>NW_026111451.1:169657-269657 GCF_024679095.1 Eriocheir sinensis | reverse complement strand
CCGGGCCCAACAGTGCTGGATCAGTGACTGTTATCGGCCTGTGTGTTCAGAATAATATAGAGTACATCTGGTTCCTAAAAAGATTTTTTTTTTCGTGCCAGCCTATAGCGTCGGTAGACTTTCTTGAGGGGCCTGGATGGTAGTCGGGCCCAGCCCGTCATGGCACAGGCAAGTGTTTTTTAGTGGCGCCATCTTCTCTTGGCTCATGCTGCCCCTCGGAGCTCATTCTTGATTCACTTGGACGGTTTCCTTTCGAGTCCGGGTTGATTTGTGATCTTCAGGACAGCATGTGGGTAGTCTTTAGCTTAATTTGGTGCTAGTTTTTAGTTTTCAATTTATTTATTATGTATTCATTTGGGCATTATCATTAGGTGAAAAAAAAAATAAGTTAAGCACATCAAAAAATTAGTTGTGACCATCTCAAATATACATGATTACTATTCATCAGTACCTTTCCATTCAGTAAATGATTTGGTTCCGCCATTAAGTTTTGATAACTTTCTCTAAAGGCCTGGTTCAAGTGCATTGCTATCCTGGATCCTTTCTTTGAGCTTAATAGGAAAAAAAATAATGTCTCATAGTTATAAATAAAAAAAAAAAAAGATTAGTTCTCACTTGTCTCTGTAATTTCACATTAATTAATAAAAATGGTTATTTGATTACCCTTTCGGAGCAGTGCATTTTTTAACATTATAACTGGGCGATCATTTGGTCGCCCAGTGATGAAAAATGGTCGCCCAGTAAAGCGATTTTTTAAGTACTGGGCGACCAGATCAAATCCTCAAACTTTATGAGGAAATTTTTGTAAATTTAAGACAGCTCTTGCATTGGCCTTCTATCTCCGTTTTCTTTCACTTGAAAATTCGTTAATATTGAAATTTTCTCCCTTACTGATTTCAGTGTTTTTACATAGAGTGAGTATGATAGTTTATTAAAACATAATAAATTATCAAAATAATAATAATACATATATGATGAAATAAACAGCCAAGCATATAATGGTGGAAGTTTTCCATCATGTAGCTATGTACAGCAGATACGAATGTTACTTGTTTGTTTTTAAAGTCCACCTGACTGTGGTTGTCCCGAGAGGTAGGAAAACGTTTTGTTACTTTTAATATCAGCATAGAGCAGGGGTTCTCAATCTTCTGAAGGTTTGAACCGTTTCAGAACCCCACTGGATTGCCCAGTATGATCCCATAGCCTCTTAACTTGCCTGTCAAAATAATCTCCATCAGAAGTCCTATAACTTGTCTGCCAGAGATCGAGTAACATACCCCAAACATTCACTTCCCAGACCCGTAAGGGGTAAGGCCCGTAAGGGGTATGGATACCCCTGGTTAAGAACCCCTGGTTAAGAACCCCTGGCTTAGAGCCTCACAATCTGCTTGGGAGTATTACACATAGGAGGGAGTGTTGCTGTGGCGTGGTGTGTCGTAAAGGATTTTATTTTTTTATTTTTTTTTTTTTTTACAGGAATGACGGTGAGAGTTGGGAGAAGTGGGAGGGCGTGTCCCCCGCCGCCGGCTGTAACGTGCTCTTGCCAGTATATGAGAGAAAAGGGCCTGGGGTGTGTTATATAGGCCTTCCCTTCCAGATTGTTTTAAGTAAGGAACAGACATAAAACAGCCTAGTAAGCCTTTATCACCCATCCATCATGGGGTGCTGTCGGGTCAGCTGGTAAAGGCCTCACTAAGTCTAGATCCGTTAATATCTAATATGATTATTGATTAAGCACATATTTAAAGGACCATTTCATCAATTTATTTGCCTCAGTGTGACTTAGAAGTATAAGATAGGGCTGATGTTGATGTTGTTATTATTATTATTATTATTATTATTATTATTATTATTATGATGATGATGATGATTATTATTGTTGTTATTTATTATTATTATTATTATTATTATTATTATTATTATTATTATTATTATTATGTGAAATTATATTTCGAGTTTGGTAGTAGATTATCACAAAATATTATTCATTTATATTTTTCACTTTTCAGTAATTAAAAGAACTCAAGAGTCAAGACTCAAGTCTCGAGCATGGCTAAACGTATCACAGATTATTTCAGTGTTCCAGCTGCAGCAAAGAAAAGACCAGCTGGATCAATATCTCTCAGTTCTGATGAGACACCTTCTAGAGATTTAGTGACCCCGTTAACTGGGTCTGACAATTTTACACAGAGAGGTGGTGGTAAAGAGGACAGCCGTGATATAACGCCAGCATGCCCAGCAACGAAAATAACAGGAGTTACAGAAACTTCATCTAGATGTGATATTCTCACACAAAAGGAGGAGTGTACAGAGACTGAGTGGCATAAAGGATGCAAGGTTTATTTTTTTTTTTTTGGCTACTTTTCTCATATCCTGATGTACTAGAGAAAACGCGATTAGGAAGGCGACAAGGTTTAAAATGCACAGTGTGCTACAATCATATTTCAGAAGCAAAGAAGTATGCACGCAATGGACAAGTGCCAATGGCTGATGGTTTGAGATCAGATGGCAAAAGGGAACTGAAGATAATTATTGATCATCTGAAGAGTGATGTCTACAAAGCTGCAGTTTGTGCAGAGGAGACCCCAAAACTCTAGTTAAGTCAGTCTGATGAACACACATGGGTAAATATCATGAAGTCACATGAAGCTGAAACTATCCCAGTTAATCGAGTTAGCAGTTGATGTGCATAATGACAGCAAGCAAATGACATTATCTGCGAATTCATGGCCTAGCCGATCACTGGCAAAAATGCATTCTAGCAACCAGATCTCTGTATACCGTGAATATGGGCTAGATGCATCCTTTTGTGATTTTCAGCCACCGGCATCTGCATTTCATTATCGAGATCCAAATGTGTATCGAGAAATGCTTGACACTGTTGCTGAAGTAGTTATGGAAGCTACTCTTCAAACAATAAATGATACTGACTGCTTTTCCCTACCAGTTGATGGTTCTGTTGATCAATATTCAGTTGATGACAAATTTATTACTGATCGTTTTGTGGGAGGAAAAGAACATGAAGAACATTTTCCTTGATGAAAGTCATTCCGAAAACGTGAGGCTGAAGGATTAATGGATGCTGTACTGACTAATTTCAAATACCTGGGTATTGGCGAGGTGGCAAAGAAGAAGCTGACCGGATTGACTACAGATGGCGAAAGTACAAATATCGGAAGGAAGTCTGGGTTATGGGCCAAGCTAAATGAATATCTAGGTAGAGATCTTCTTTGCGTATGGTGTGTGGCACATCGATCAGATCTAGCATTTTCTGATTCAGAGGCATCAGTGACTGAGATCAAACATTGGAGAACATATATCAAAGCTGTAGCATCTTATTACAGAGCTTCTGCAGTTCTAACAGATGAGCTTAAGAAAATTGTTGCAGAATCAGGCTTTGCTTTTTTTAGGTTTCCTGAGCACTTTGAGGTCAGATTTGTCGAGCATCTTTTAAATCTGTGTGAATCAGTTTGGAAGAATTTGCCATCCATACGGGCATACTGAAATTCTGTATCCACGTAAAAAATTAGCACCCGAAATGAAAAAGCAACAGTAAATGGCTTCCTGAAACTCTGGAAAGAAGGTGGCGACCAAGAGTTTTATTCAGCACTGATGCTTGATCTTCATCGCCTGTTTGAAAAGCTACAAAAAGATAGTAAGAAATCTGTGGCCACGCTCTGTGATATTGAAGTATCTAAAGCTGCTGCTCTTGCATCTGTGACATTAATGGAAGCTGGTCCATATCCAGGAGGTATGAAAGAAAAGCTGAGGGAAAAGCATGAAGCTTCAACAAGTGAAAGTGGAAGAAGAATCTCTCACAATCACTGTGTTTCAACAAGGAGGAGTACATCAAGTGTTAGAACTGAAATTGTCTTAGGTGCAAAGGAATATTTATCTCAAAGACTTGACCTGGAACAAGAGGACATAGTAAAACAAATTAAAGTATTCCTCGAAGGAAAAACAGCTGCACAAATGATTAACTCAACAAGAAAGGTTGTAGGTCTTTTTGGAAAAGATTGCATTACTGAATTCTCTGATGAAGTTCTTGGACATTTTTCCTCTGAAAACCTTCCTGTTCCTGGTAACATTACAGACGGAACAGGGAAACTCTACCACATGTTAAAAATCTCCCAATCCGGAACTGTGTTTTCCAAACTAGTTCAAGCGTATGTCTCACTAATCCCTCACAGTATTGGTCCTGAACGAGCTGTCTCATGCCATACTATTCTCAAAGGCCCTAAACAATCCAGCTACTCAAGAGAGGCCATCAATAGTCGGATGTATATTGCCCTTAACAGTAGTGGGACAGCACACTTTGATCCTAGACCCGCTGTAGCAAAGTTTCTCCAGAAAAAACAGCGCAGATACAAAGTTCCAGACAAAGAATTATATCAAGATAGGCATTGTATAAAGAAGTTCTTTGCCAAGGAGAGTTCAGTTTAATGTCTTTATTTGTTTCTTGATCATGCTGCTTCTTATTTAAACTTTTTTTTTTGAGTTTCTGAAAAAAAACCGTTTGTGGCAATTAATTTGCATATTTTCTTTCTTTTGATACACATGTGGATTAAATAATCTTTTTATTTTCTATATTGCATATTTTGCTATTTTTGTGATATGGAGTAATTTACCAGAAAAGTATATTATTTCCAGTATAAAACTATAAATACATGTGTTAATTTGGTACTGATAGGACCACGAGGTACCTCCACATAGGTTTTGTTAATGTGTATTCTTGGTTTATTGTATTTCTTTGAAAGAAAATGATGCATTACATTACACAAGATATTACATTACAGCGTGCAAAGTTCGAATTAAATTCCTCGATCATTGATATTAATATTTATATAACTTAGTTTATTAAACTCCTTATCATTTATATACATTGATTTTAGCTTTGGGTTTGGGATATTCAAGTCATGTCGCCCAGTGAAATTTCCTTAAAAAATACACTGTTTCGGAGTGTTCATATCTTTATGTCTTCCAGTGGTTCCAAAACTTTTTACATGATGCCCTCTATTGATTTCTAGGGAATCCTCATGCCCCCACTATCCTTTTGTATATATATATATATATATATATATATATATATATATATATAAATAAATATATATATATATATATATATATATATATATATATATATATATATATATCCAGCCACCTGTATCCAGCTCATGCCTCCCCAGTTTGGGAACCACTGCATTACACACAACTTTCTAATAGGATCTTGGAGATCCGCTATAGTCCCTAGGCATTGTTAATCTAGTCCCTAATGTATTAGGGCAATTACCTACTGGAATAAGTTTGTTTGATGAAATTATTTTGATTTCAGAGGAAAGTATATCTTTTTTCTAATATGATTCAAACTATAATTGTGTGTATGTATTTCTTCTTTTATGAGAAAAAGGAATACCTAGTTTTGTTTCCTCATGACTCATATTTTGGGATCTAGCGATTCAGTAGAAAAAAAAATTATTGGATTTTATAATTTTGCTGTCAATTTTACACTTCATTGTCCTAGCATGCTCTAGCATATGATTATATAAATTTTTAATCTCAGTAATTTTTTTCTATACAAAAATTGTATACTCTGCTTCCTAATGTATTAAAGATTAAATTTGAAGATTATATACACCAGGGCCCGTATCCTCGAGAGCTATTAACTTTTACTCTTAAAGTTACTATCAAAGTTAATAGTTTCAAATTATTAAGAGTAAAAGCTATCCTCGTCAACTTTGAGTGTAGGTATTAGCAAATCCTGGCTACTATTATCTTCTTCTTCTTCTTCTTTATGGCGGGCTCGTTGCTAAGGACGCCTCTGTGCAAAACGTAAACATCCGACATGAATTAAGTATATATTTCAAAAGAAAAATAAAGAAAAGATGTATAAATGTACAACAGAAACATAATAAATGGCAAACACAAGAAAATACTGAGTTTTGTGGCAGATAGAAGCAGCCTCAAAGGCTGTTTTTACTCCGTCACTCGTCAATACCCGTATCTCCCCGCCTGCGTCACGACTTGCTCTGCTGAAATTACCGCACCATAACCACGTCATCTGCCCCAATGATCTACGGGCCGGAGAACCAGCGCAGAAAAGGAGTAAGTTTAATTGGTCGCCAGATGAAACGGTCTTCTTACATCAAATTCAAGAAAAAATACGTATAATCAGAGGGTGTCATGGGAAGAGTATCACCCCTGAGGATAAGAAGAGAGCGTGGACTGAAGTGGCAGAAGCTGTAACAAGGTTAGTAATCACATATCCATGGTTCAATCAGCTTACAAACTAACCTAACCTAATCAATTGGGTATTTTTTGCATAACAACACAACCACTGACCTTCCAAACAGTACATACCTTTTCATTCTGTATCTGAATAGTTTCATTATGACCATTTCTGCCACAACCCCCTCTCCCTCAACAACCTAACATAACTAAACCTAACCATGCCAAACCTGCCCTGTCCTACCGAACACATCCTAACTTAACATGCCAAGTTTGTTGGGGGGGAAGAGGGGGTTGGTATAGATAGTTATGGCATATTTGCCCTGTTTTCATTCTTTATTTATTTTTATTTGTTTATTCTTTTTTTTATTGGGGGGGGGGGGGGGATGCTAGGCATGCCAGACTATGGACACTTTTACAAGTACTTTATGTCGAGACTATATGGGAATGGGTAGGTTTTGTGAGAATGGTAAAGATTAAAATAGTATATTTATAGCATTGGTCAAACAGATTATGGTGATATAATGTTAGATTGGAATGTACTCAAGATAATGAAATTAAGGTTAATGCTTTTATTTTTTTGTTACATATTCACATATTCATGATTCAAGTAACTTGCAAACTAACCTAACCTCGTCAAATGGGTATTTTTGTATACAAACACAACCACAGAGTTTCCAAACAGAACATACTTTTTCCTACTGCTTCACGTGAATAGCATCATCATGACCATTTCTGCTGCAACCCCCACTCCCTCAACAATCTAACATAACTAAACCAACTCCTGCTAAACATGTCCTACCTGACACATCCTAACCTAACATGGTAGGTCCCCAAGTGCCAAACCTGCCCCGTCCTACCGAACACATCCTAACTTAACATGCCAAGTTTGTTGGGGGGGAAGAGGGGGTTGGTATAGATAGTTAAGGCATATTTGCCCTTTTTTTATTCTTTATTTATTTTTATTTGTTTATTATTTATTTTCATTGGGGGGGGATGCTAGGCATGCCAGACTATGGACACTTTTACAAGTACTTTATGTCAAGACTATATGGGAATAGGTAGGTTTCGTGAGAACGGTAAAGTAAGATTAAAATAGTATATTTATAGCATTGGCCAAACAGATTATGGTGATATAATGTTAGATTGGAATGTACTCAAGATAATGAAATTAAGGTTAACGCTTTTAATTTTTTTGTTACATATTCACATATCCATGATTCAAGTAACTTGCAAACTAACCTAACCTCGTCAAATGGGTATTTTTGTATACAAACACAACCACAGAGTTTCCAAACAGGACATACTTTTTCCTACTGCTCCATGTGAATAGCATCATCATGACCATTTCTGCTGCAACCCCCACTCCCTCAACAATCTAACATAACTAAACCAACTCCTGCTAAACATGTCCTACCAAACACGTCCTAACCTAACATGGTAGGTCCCCAAGTTTGTTAGGGTGGAAAGGGGGTTAGTATAAGAGAGTCAAGTCATATTTACCTGTTATTTTATTTATTCCTTATTTAGATTTTTGTGGTGGGGTGGGTGGGTTGGGCATGCCAGGCTCTCAACACTTTTACAAATATTTTATGTTAAGACTATATCGGAATAGGTAGATTTGATGAGAATGGTAAAGTAAGATTAAAATATTATTTTGATAGCATTGGTCAAACAGTTTCTGGTGATATAATGTTTGGTTAGAAGTACTCAAAAGAATGGAATTAAGATTAATGCTTTGAATTTTTTTGTATAGCTGTATTGTGTAATATCCTCCTACTTAGAGAAAAGCATTTTAGAAAAGTAGGTAATGAAAAGTAGTATTTATGGCCATGTTCATAACAACTAAAAAGTTAATGTCTTATGATGCATGTAAATAAAATATTGGTACTGATTTAGCTTTCCATCACAGCATGTATTAAATGTTACTGGAGAAGTTATGGGAAATAAAAGCATGCCATAGTGAAACGATTAAGAAACTTGCTTCACATTTATACCCTGACAGTGCCTTCCCTGGGAGTGGACCCCGTACGCAGGATGACTGTGAGAGGCGTTGGTACAACGTACAACAAAAATCAAAGCCTTGCATTGCCAAGTGCAAGAATGAGCAGCAGCAGACTGGTAATTTTTTTTAGTTGTTATGTCTTTAAATGTAAAACATATATTAGTTAGTTTTTTATGTGCTCACAGAATGCAGCTATACTGGCCACAATGCCTTTATTTCAGCTTAAAGTTAATAAGTTCATAGCAGTGAACTGCATATTTGATATAGAAATTTTTTTAATGTTCATCTGTCAATGACTATCAATCTATCTAAATACCTTGGTTGTCTTCCCCCAGTGAAGGGTTTTAGCCAAGACAGGCACACACTTACTCACACACTCACACTCATGTACACCACTCTCTCAGCTCCACAGCCCCTGAGGGAGTAAAAAAGGCCCTCACTGTATGGGGGATTAGCTGCACAGTTCAGGCAGGGAACTTCCACACCAAGGCCTCACAGCATACACTGGTTTACCCCTGCCCCATCATAACAATGACATTTTCCCCAGCACCTGAGTGCCCCACACATGTGGCACCACAGATACGCAGGCGCCTCCCTATATAACTATGACATTAACTGTGGTAGATAAACTGGTGTATGACATCATAGGCTGCTCGTCTCATGTATTTGAAGGGGTACCAGAGCCATTCAGCATTGACATGATGTACTAGGGATAGCAGCAACAGTCAAGCAGCAGTGAAATATTGACTGGCCTGTATGTTTTTGGCAAAAACTTTTATATTCTTATTAAAACAATTTATTAATTACCCTTAAATTCATATTCTTTGTAGATACACACTTTATCAGTATTGCTAGAGACCATCCCAGCACATTGTTCCTTACTTGTGGAAAAGATACCATTAGCTGCTCCGGCAACAGCCACCGCTTCAATATCTGCTGGCCCAATGACACCAGCCACTGCTTCATCATCTGCTGGCCCTATGACACCAGCCACTGTTTTATCATCTGCTGGCCCTATGACACCAGCCACTGCTTCATCATCTGCTGGCCCAATGACACCTGCCACTGCAAGGGATGACAATGAAGCTGCTCCACCAGTCACCACCTACTTCATCGGAGTTAAGAGATGCCTTTCATAGGGCAGCAGTATAATTTTTTGATGCTGGGGCTGAATATTACTGCCTCAAGGCTATGATTTTGTCACTTATTTTTTTTTTTTTATTACTGAGGAGGTTAGGGTGGAAGGGGTGGAAAATAATTTGTGCTGTTTTTCGACAGAAATGATTAGCAAATTCATTCAAAGCACAAAATTTACCGGAAAAAAAATTGTGTGCCATTGTGAGTGGGTTCACTTGAGATTGGGCTCCAATACGCCTCCGTGGTCTAGTGGTCAGCATGCCTGGCTTCTACGCGGGCCCGGGTTCGAATCCCGGCCTGGGCAGTCGGCGTGCAGCTCACCCAGCTGATCATCCTCCCTCTCGGGCTGGTCGATAAATGACTACCTGGGGAAACTGTGGTAGCCCGGATGTCACACTGGCCCTGTGTCCCGGGGTAATGGGCTCCCTCTCACCACAGGCTCAAGGCCCAATGTTACGGAGATGAGCACCGATGCCACGCGCTGCTATAGCGTATGCCCAAACTTTACCTTTACCTTTATTGGCTCGACTGACAGACATGGCTTTGTATGTCGAAGGTCACTGGTTCAATCTCCACAGCCAGCACTCTCTAACTTGGATTTTTCCGAGTTCCCTAGAGCCTAGATTAATTTCTCGGTGTTAAATGAGGAGATTTGCACCGGCACCCAGTCATGGGTGCTTATAACACCTTTAGGCACTGATCATATTTGCATTTTATGTAGTCTGTGATGCAGGCAGGATATTCATTAGCACCTAATTAGACTCATGCTGCTCTCCAGTGCTCTCTGATGAACTCACAATCAAAGATGTAGTATACCTATAGGGTAGCATTGAGTAATCTTAGGTCACTTGGTAAAGTGTTCACCTAAGTCCGACCCAAGCTGACAACATAAACCTAAGCGTGTTTGCAAGCTGAGTGTTTAGAATATTGGCATAATAATAAAAGATGCTGAAAACTGGATTCCAATACTTTATTGAATATATGAATAATTATATACTGAATTTGTAATGGAGCTAAGATAAAAAAAGCTATGTTTTCAGCGGTCATACCATGATCTCATGAAAATAATTAGGTTGACATATATAATTAATTACTACGTATTTTGGTATGATGACCATTGCACGTTAATACCATAGCTTTGCGAGCATTGAGTAATCTTAGGTCACTTGGTAAAGTGTTCACATAAGTCCGACCCAAACTGACAACATAAACCTAAGCATGTTTGCAAGCTGAGTGCTTAGAATATTGGCATAATAATAAAAGATGCTGAAAACTAGATTCCACTAATAGAGTAATTATATACTGAATTTGTAATGGAGCCAAGATAAAAAGCTATGTTTTTCAGTGGTCATACCATGATCTCATGAAAATAAATAGGTTGACATATATAATTAATTACTACGTATTTTGTTATGATGACTATTGCACATTAATACCATAGCTTTGAATCCAATGATGAATATCTTCAAGCAAGACACAAATAGCAACAGATTGGTCACCAATTCACTCAGTAAACACAATACTCCAGAAAAGTATACACTGAATTCACAATAAAGTTGTTTTTCCACTTGGAACTTTGTAAACAGAAACCAAGTAACCTCGTTTTACTTCACTCATAAGTCATGATGTTCACGATGTGGTCACTTTGACCTTTCGTTCCTCCTCCCTCACTGGCAGACGTCTCTAACAAGCTTTCTTACCACCATTATCTCAATATGAATAACCGGCAGCAATAATTATAAATCATATTCTAAATGACATTTTAATGCAATTTTAATGTCATATTTTTCATTTGCATGTGTGTACCTTTCTGCTACAAATAAAAGTTTTTTTTCCCATGTTTTGTTTTCCTTAACTCGAATATTTCACATTTTAATCAATAACAAAGGCATCAAACACTAATTGTATGTTCAAGCTATGTTTATTTTTTTTTTTTTCTGCTGACATAAACTACATCGTTTTCCTTTGGTGCCATTATTTTCACATGGGTACAGTCTATCACTCCCACAACACCGGCAAGTTGGTAGAATTCTGCTTGCTTTACACGGATCTCCACCCTATCGAGGGGATAAACCTCCCGACTACCTACGGGTCACTGAGGGCGGCCAGAGTTTCCACAATCACCCTGCTTACACTACTCTGGCTTACCCCCTAACTCATCACTTGAACACTGCAGCATTTTTCCTGTAGCCAAGTACCTTTAAGTCAAAATCACTTTCAACCCCTGGGTGCGGAATGCTCCTTTGAACTGGATCTTGTAGCTCTTCTCACCAAATCAGTCACATACTCCATTCCTGCACGGTCTAATATGTATGTCTTGACAAGTTCACCATCGTTATACAGTTCCAAAGCGCCCTATCAAACTCTAAATTGCGGAGGCGGGCTGGACGAGGAAGTCCGGGGGCCATGTTGATATGGGTCTGGGTCTGGGTTTCACTATTAACTTTACTATTAAGTGTTTAGAAGTCCTCGCCAGCACTCTCAAGTTAATACCAAAGTTAAGAGTAGGTATTAGGCTAATAGTTGTTGAGGATACACTTTGAGAGTGAAGTTAATACCAAAGTCGAAAGTTAATACCAAGTTTAGTATTAATAGTTGTCGAGGATACGGGCCCAGGTATGTTGGTGGTAGCGAGTGTTCTAAGTGATAATCGGTTCACGGATAGAGAAAGTCATATCCGCCAGGGTTACTTTATTGGACAAAAATCACTAAGGTCATTACGACAAGGACAACACATAGGATAGGTGTTTGTTTGTGTATGCGTGTGTGAATGTTGTTTGTGTAGGTTAACATTTAAGTGTGGGTGTTTGTGTATAACAATGTGTACGAGTGGACGACAAGAGAACATGGACGGACAGTCAAAGGTAAACGAATACAAGGAAAGTTAACGATGAAGACGCGACAAGACAGACTGGCAGACACAGTGACGATGGACATTACATGAAAACACTGAGAATCTTAGTCTCTCTTTGCAGCACCCCATTTTCTTGTCACTGAGGGGAAGGAACACGGAATTTGAGCGGTGACTGCTACAGGTATTCGTTACATGCGAGGATTACGTTGTACAAAAAGTTCGCATAATGTGAATTCGCATATATCAAACCTATCATCCCATTAATTATAGGGGGTTATGTTCCACGACAACGTTTTCGAAGCCTCTAAATATTTATTCCGGCACCGTTTCACAATAATAAAGCAATAAAGCATTAAAGATTGCTTCCGGGGAGACACACCCAAAGTCTACGATTTAACCCAATAAGCTCCGACGTTTTCAAATTTTCGCGCTTCTAACACCTAGCATCGTACTCATTTATCTGAACAATGATAATGCTCATGAACACTAAGTACTGGTACCGAATCAATAGTGTAAAACAATAGTGAATAATGAGTGAAAAGAAGCTACTGGAAAGTAAAAAGAAAGAGTATAAAAAAACGGAGGTCTCTCTCTCTCTCTCTCTCTCTCTCTCTCTCTCTCTCTCTCTCTCTCTCTCTCTGTCGCTCGTCAGTGTGTCAGAGAGAGAGAGAGAGAGAGAGAGAGAGAGAGAATTTCTGCCACATGAGTAAGACCCACACGGACACATCCATGGTGGAGAGCCTTTGAATTACCTTTTTGTAATTAGTAAGTTTCTGATACGTCAAGGGGGTGGAAATAGGTTGACCAGAAACAATTTTATCCATTGCTGGGGCGGCGCGGCGGGGACTGCGAGAGCTTTTATGCGGAGATAAGAAACACAAATATTACACTACAGACATTGCCAATACCCTTAGAAGAACGATTCGTTACATCGTGATAATAAATAAATACCTAAATAACCAGGGCAGGAAAGACGGAGAATAAGACACAATCAATCAGTCAACTTGCATTTCCATTTATATATCCTCGTTTTGGCATTCAAGAAAAAAAAAAAAAAAAAACCATCAAAATCGTATCATGAATTTGTCTAGTTAACTAATTATATAAATCTTCATTTCTTTTTTCCATTATGGAGAGAAAAAAAGCGGAAAGATAACCAGCTCTGAAACCGTAGAGTAGCCACCTAGTTTTATGTTTTTACTATTAGGCTACTTCCTCGACAACAAAAAGACAGTCATTTGGAAGCGGGGGGGGGGGGGGGGGAGAATAATGGCCAGTACTTCGTCTATTCTTTCTTTTCTTCGCCCCTCTCCGTTACTTGAACTGTTATTACTTCTTTTCCAGTATTTCTTTATCCTTGATGGTAAAACAGAGGCAGGCAATTAGAATGCTCAAAAGGAAGGGGAAACAGTCAGTGGGGCGTAGTGTACGGACGGACTGGAGGCCTGAGGCAAACTGGCGTGAGTGACGTCTGACAGACTCAGCGACCCAGCAGAGTTACCGTCATTCACTCAAGGACGTATGTTTTTTTTCTTTATTAGCTATAAGAATTGTCTGGCCAAAGTAAAAGAAATAAACAAATGTTATAATGTACGAGACACAGTTATCACCTCATGGTAATGCCAAAATAAGTATTGTATGTACCATAATTCTTCATTCAAAACGAGCATGTGTAGCCGCCGCCGCCGGCCCTAGAGACTCGCGCCCGTTGACACACGCCGACACGCACACACGAACGCAACTCCCCATGTATTACTAGGGTTGGGATGGCATGTTCCTCCCTTCTCTAATGTTGTTTACTTGCGACAATAAACTATCAATCAATCACCAATCACAAGCTTGTGTCGAACGGCCGCCCGTTGCTAGAACAATGGTTCGTGCAGCAGCTCCTTCCAGTACCTGTAACCTGTGTGTCATAACTCTTATTTTCCTTTACTGCTCCAGTCTCAACCATATTCTTTACCTCTTTTTTTATCCATATAATCAACAATGAAAATCAATAGTTCCTTACTAGAAGATTACCTGAGCCTTAGAATCTAAGTTGGTCTTAACCAGCAAATGAACAAAGATAGAATGAGATGTGGTGAGCTGATATTCTATTCATGCTTTTCTCCTTTCTCTTTTGAAAATCAGTATATGCATTACAATATAACATATTTACTTGGATCATGTCAGAGTGGAAATTATTGACAAGGCGGATTTATTTTCAGAGAGCAGATAGGATAATATAGTTTGCTAGTTAAGCCACTTATTCTGTCCATACAATAAGAAAGTTATTTTGATGAAAGTAGAATCCCTATTTGATACCTGAACTCCATAGAAGCTTAGTGATTAGAAAAAAAATGTAGGTAAGATTGCAGTTTGAATCCCTTTACTTAGATTTTAAGGCTCAGCTAATCTACAAGTGAACTACCATTGATTTTCACTGGTGATAATATGCATAAAAAATAGATAAATAATATGGTTATGTGACTGAAGCAGTAAAGGAAAATAAGTTATGACACACCGGCTACAGGTACTGGAAGGAGCTGTTGCACGAACCGTTGTAGAAAGCTAATGGTACGTAGCAGGAAGGTCGTGGCTATATGCACGCTAAGGGCAGCAATAACGTAGCAAAAACGTAATTGATACGTAGTAAATGGGTTGTTAAAAGGTGATGAGGACGTGGTAAAAAGGTAGTAGAAGCGTCATAAAAACGTGTTAATGGTACGTTTTCATAAGGCTGCAGAAAGGCCGTGAGTTACGTAGTGAAATGCGTTTTTAGGACGCACCTGGGAGTCCACACATTTTCGTAATAACTGTATCTTGGCTACGTAAAAGTTACAAAACCGTTACCTTTATACTACGTAATATATACGTAATAGTGTTTCCTGGATAGCTGTAATAATAAGTGCGACAAGAATTCAAAGAAAGAAAGGCATCACATTTCTCAAGTATGTATTATTCTGATGGCTGCAGTGTGATGAGAACACCACTATTGGTTTCAGGGGATTTTTCGAAAGTAACATTTAAACAAAACGTCGATAAATGCTGAAATTTTTGGGGAGGATGTTTGAGACCCGGACCTGATTGGCAAAAAATACCTACGTGCCAAATGCGGATGATTACGCCACTTGTAGGAGTAACTTTAGGGCAAACTTCGCTAAAACATACGGGCACAGGTAGCGAGGCCAAGCGTGTCATCATATTAATTTGCACCTCCTCTCAATCATGTCGAGACGTCGACGTTTAACCTTGTCGTATTAGTCTCTTTGTTTTGTCTTTCTGCCTTTCACACACACACACACACACACACACACACACACACACTGTAACAATATTTCAGCCCTACACATGGAGTTGATGCTCATATGAAAATATTTGCGAAAAAGTTTTACTCTAAGGAAAATACTTATCCTCTGCATGGAAAATACTGCCATTAGTACTACATGGTATATGCATGTAACAAGAAGCAATGGTTCTTAACCATTTTGCCACTAAAGAATTCTTGCAGAAAAAGTCTGTGGCAGAATGCTACTTTTCCAGTTATATTTTATAATATTATCAGTCTGATAAAAAAATGAGAGGGGGCGTTGAGGAAAAAATGCCAGGATATGTGGATGAAATGATCATGTAGCTACTTGAGGGATAAACCAAGTACTGGGGGGCGTGCAGGGGTGAACCAAATAGCCTACCAGAGCGGCGCGGTGATAACATGACTAAGAACCACTGTTCTATATTAATTATGCAGGTGTGTGTGTGTGTGTGTGTTTGTGTGTGTGTGTGTGTGTGTGTGTGTGAGGCAGAAAGACAGAACTTCCGTTTGGGGCAGTGATAAATACTATTACCTCATAGTTAGACGTTACGTCGACGTCTCGACATGATTGTGAGGAGTTGCAAATTAATATGATGACACGCCTAGCCTCGCTACCTGTGCCCGTGTGTTTTATCGAGGTTTACCCTAAAGTTACTCCAACAAGTGCCGTAATCATCCACATTTGGCACGTAAGCATATTTTTACTAATCAGGTCTGGGTCTCAAACATACTCCCCAAAATACCAGCATTTTCGACGTATTGTTTAAGGAAGAGTCCTCCTGAAAATACGAAAATAATTTTCAAAAAATACGAAATTGAGTTATATGGTCTATGGCAACATCCTCTCCTTTGGCTTTCGTTTGGTAGATCTTTTTTCGGTCAAACATACATTTAAATGTCAATAGCGAGGATATTTAAATGGCCACTGTGTGGGCGTGGCACGCTGACTGCGGCGCATTAGCTGGCATGCCAAAGTATGGAATAAATGTTGAAAAATCAAACATGCAACAATCTTCAGGCTGAAGTTTGTAACCCATGTAACAGTTTTAGAACATAATTTGAGTAGGCGGTGGCTGAGTGGTTAGCGTGCGTGCCCCGCATTCATTGCGTGATGGATGACGCGGGCTCGAATCCGCCGCTACCACCTGGGATTTTTCAGTCACCGCCGAGTGGCTTGAAACTACCCACATGCTGTCCTGAAGACCACCCATCAACCCGGACTCTAGAGGAAACCGTCCAAGTGAATCAAGAACGAGCTCCGGGGCAGCATGAGCCAATAAAAGATGGCGCCACTATAAAACACTTGCCTGCGCCATAACGGGTCGGGGCCGAATACCATCTAGGCCCCTCAAGAGAGCCTACCGGCGCTATAGGCTGGCAAGTAAAATAAAAAAATTGGATATGAAAAGTGCAACGTGCTCACAAAAAAAGTTTGGAACAAATGAATACATAGAAAAAAGATTAGAAATGAGAGAAAATACAAGAATTACACCGAAGACGACAATAGAGAAGAAGAGGAAGGCAGACAAAGGACTTCCAACCGATAGCTATGCATCTGGAGAGTACTGATCGAACCTTGCAACAATGAGGGGCGTGGCGCGCCCTGACACCCTCACCTTTGAGCGATTAATACCTTTATAAGGGGGACAAGGTGCCTGATCCTTTTATGCACTCACTGATATATGATTACTGATCCCATAAAATTCATATCAAAGCAGCATTGACAGTATAGTACCTACACTGGGCCCAAGAACTTTGGCAAAACTTTAATCGCGTTTTTCTCAAAACTACAGTAGTACAAAATGAACATAAAAATATTTATTTGCTTTTATTTTCTGCACGACTTTCATGAAACTTTAGGACATACAAGATCATATATCGTACTAATATTCTACAAGATATTTATTATTTAAACGGCATAGTTTTGATATATGGGAAAATTCTCCAAAAACAATTTTTTTTTTTTTTTACAGATTAACAAAACTAGTCTTCAAGAAAACATCTTGACCATCTGTTAGAATAACAATGAATTATCAGATGTGCGTGTCACAAGGAAATCAGTAAAAAAATGGCTGAGAGAAATTAATTCAAAATGTTCATAAAAATAACGAAAAATAATATTCTTAATTTTTCATTTTATCTGATTAGCTTGAAATTTTCATATGATAACAAAGGTACTAATATATACAAAAATTAAATTATTCATGACCATAGATGCATTTTTAATCCACGGCGGACTTTCTCCTCAAATGTTATTTTCGAAAAACTATGTTCTCATGCATGCAAATCATAATGTAGTTATGATACATGATGAGACCGAAAAGTGTTTCCAAAAAATAAGTACAAGATTATCTTACCCTAAACAACAACCCATAATGTTTGTTGTATCAACAGTTGCACAGCACAACATTTCTCACAAAATTTCAAAAGGTAGGCTATAATATTTAGTCCCTAGATTCTCATATGCAGTAGCGGATCCAGGGGGGCGTCCCCCCTTTGGACCTAAATTGCGCCCTTTCAAAGATTCACTTAGACCTGGGCGGGTATCATTCCTGTGAACACAACTACTACCCTACTAATTATAATGATAATAATAATAACACTACTACTACAACTACTATTACTACTACTACTACTACTACTACTACTACTACTACTACTAATAATAATAATAATAATAATAATAATAATAATAATAACAATAACCTATCTGACCGCCAGTATGGGTTCCGCAAGGGGCGTTCTACTGGGGGGGGGGAGATTGCTCCCTCTTGCACGAGGGAGCACGGGCCTTTGGCCCGTAGCAGGGAGCCGACACACCGACTCTATCGGCGATCGAAATCTAGCCGACCAAGTCGGTCTGTCGACGAGGACTGGCGTATCTCTGTTCTACTGGGGATCTTCTTGCTCTCTTAACTGACTCTTGGTCATTCTTTCTTAGCCGTTTCGGTGAAACTTTCTCTGTTGCTCTAGACATATCGAAAGCTTTCGATAGAGTTTGGCACAAATCTTTGCTCTCTAAACTGCCCTCCTTCGGATTCTATCCTTCTCTCTGTTCCTTTATCTCCAGTTTCCTTTCCTGCCGCTCTATCTCAGCTGTGGTAGACGGTCACTGTTCTTCCCCTAAACTTATCAACAGTGGTGTTCCACAGGGCTCTGTCCTTTCAACCACTCTCATCCTGTCATTCATCAATGATCTTTTTTCCATAACAAACTGTCCTATCCACTCATACGCATTATTCAACTTCTTTCAACAGAAGACCCTCTCAACAGGAATTACAAGACTCCAGACTGGAGGCTGCAGAACGCTTAACCTTAGACCTTGCTATCATTTCCGATTGGGGTAAAAGGAACCTTGTGTCCTCCAATGCCTCAAAAACCCATTTTCTCCACCTATCAACTCGACACAATCTTCCAAACACCTATCCCCTATTCTTCGACAACACCCAGCTGTCACCTTCTTCAACACTAAATATCCTCGGTCCATCCTTAGCCAAAATCTCAAGTGGAAACTTCATATCTCATCTCTTACTAAATCAGCTTCCTCGAGGTTGGGGGTTCTGCATCGTATCCGCCAGTTCTTCTTCCCCGCACAGATGTTTTCCATATAGAGGAGCCTTGTCCGCCCTCGTATGGAGTATACATCTCACGTGTGGGGGGCTTCACTCACACAGCTCTCTTGGACAGAGTGGAGTCTAAGGCTCTTCGTCTCATTAGCTTTCCTCCTCTTACTAATAGTCTTCTACCTCTTAAATTTCGCCGCCATGTTGCCTCTCTTTCTATCTTCTATCGATATTTTCATGCTGACTGCTCTTCTGAACTTGCTAACTGCATGCCTCCCCCTCTCCCGCGGCCTCGCCACACACAACTTTCTACTCAATCTCATCCCTTTACTGTCCAAATCCCTTACGCAAGAGTTAACCAGCATCTTCACTCTTTCATCCTTCACGCTGGTAAACTCTGGAACAATCTTCCTTCATCTGTATTTCCTCCTGCCTACGACTTGAACTCTTTCAAGAGGAGGGTATCAGGACACCTCTCCTCCCGAAATTGACCTCTCTTTCGGCCACCTCTTTTAATTCTTTTTAGGAACAGCGAGTAGCGGGCTTTTTTATTATTGTTTCCTTTTTTGTGCCCTTGAGCTGTCTCCTTTGTTGTAAAAAAATATATATTCATAAATGTAAGAAGGCAAACAGGTATTCGAACATGGAAAATAGGAAAAGACACGAAAAAAACACTAATAAAACAGACAATCAGGTACATAAACAAGAATTAACACGAAACACGATCAAACAGACGAAAAAATATGGAAAAAATACTGGAAAAACTGAAAAAAATTACATTTATGAAAAAAAAACATGCAATGAATTACACAAACACAGAATGGAAAAAAATAGGAACACATGCATAAAAACAAACACACACACACACACACACACACACACACACACACACACACACACACACACACCCGGAGGAGGTACGAAGACACCTATCGAACGGGCGTGAGCTACTCCCGGTGAGGATATATGGGAAGCGAGGAGGGTGATGAAGCCCTTCAAAGACCCTTCCCATGTCCTCACTAACCGTTTCCCTTTTGTCTCATCAACACCAGAGAGCAGTTCAGCATGCTCTCTAAAGACAGTTCCTCTCTCTTTCTACACCATACTACATTCACACAACACACACACCTTTTCCCAAAATTCAAAATTCAAAATGGTGAAAAACAACACTGCCTCGGAGTCCCCGCCTGGGGGGGGGGACCATAAATTCCCCCAGGGAGGGCTCCCCTTCTGGCTGCCGACTTGAGAGGTGTCCTGATAACTCCTCGAACCTCCTCCTTATCAATTTCTACAACATTCGTGGTCTTCGTTCTAATTTTCATTCTCTGGAACACCATCTCTCCTCCTCTATACCTCATATTCTCTTCCTCACCGAAACACAGGTTTCTGAGGCTACTGACAGCAACTTCTACTCTGTTCCCTCCTACTATCTCTATCCTAAATTTCAATCCAAAGTTGCATGTTGCGTCTCCGTGCGCAATGACATCACTTGCTCTCGTGCCCACAACCTTGACTCTTCTGAATTTTCTACCATCTGGCTAAGACTTCATTGTCATTCTATTACTAAATACATCTGTGCTGTTTATTTCTCACCTAACTCTACTAACTATGTAAAATTCTTTGATTATTTGAATTCTAAAGTGGAGCACATCTTGACTCACTCTCCCTTCGCTGAAATCTCCATCTTGGGAGATTTCAATGTTCACCACTTTCACTGACCAGCCTGGTGAACAAGCCTACAACGTTGCTCTCCTCAACGACCTAGAGCAGTTGGTTCAGCACCCTACACGTATTCCCGACCGTCTTGGAGACAGGCCCAACATTCTAGACCTCTTCCTTACCTCTAATCCTTCTGCTTACTCTGTCAAACTGTTCTCTCCGTTGGGCTCCTCCGATCATAACTTTATTTCTGTTTCCTGTCCTATCGCTCCTGTACATCCTCTGGACCCATCGAAGAGGCGATGCTTCTGGCATTTTGCTTCAGCTCGGTGGGACGACCTGAGGATGTACTTTTCCGATTTCCCGTGGAATGATTACTGCTTCCAGGAGAGAGACCCCTCTGTGTGTGCCCAGCGCATCTCTGAGGTGATTGTCTCTGGAATGGAGGCATACATTCCAAGTTCTTTCTCTACTCCTCATGCTAAAAAGCCTTGGTTTAATCATGCTTGTTCTCGTGCTATTAAAGATAGAGGCAGCTCACATAAGGTTCCAGAGCCTTCGAACTCCCGCTAACTATGACCTTTACATTTCAGCCCGGAATCGTGCCAAATCTATTCTCCGACTTACCAAAACTACTTTTATCAACAGAAAATGTCAACACCTTGCTTCTTCTAATTCTTCCCGTGACCTCTGGCATCTAGCCAAAAACATCTCCTCCAATTTCACTTCTTCCCTTTTAGCTACTCTCCTTAACCCTGACGGCAGCACTGCCGCCTCATCTGTCTCTAAGGCTGAACTCTACGCTCAAACTTTCTGTAAGAACTCCACCTTGGACGATTCTGGGCATATTCCTCCTATTCATCCACCCTCTGACTCCTTTATGCCTGTTATTAAGATTCTTCGAAGTGATGTTTTCTATGCCCTCTCTGGCCTCAACTCTCAGAAGGCTTATGGACCTGATGGACTTCCTCCTATTGTCCTTAAAAACTGTGCTTCCGTGCTGACACCCTGCCTGGTCAAAGTATTTCGTCTCTGCCTATCAACATCTACCTTTCCTTCCTGCTGGAAGTGTGCCTTTGTACAGCCTGTGCCTAAGAAGGGTGACCATTCCAATCCCTCAAACTACCGCCCTATAGCTTTACTTTCCTGTCTATCTAAAGCTTTTGAATCAATCCTTAACCGGAAGATTCAAAAGCACTTTTCCACTTCTAACCTTTTATCTGATCGCCAGTATGGGTTCCGCAAGGGGCGTTCTACTGGCGTTCTTCTTACTCTCTTAACTGACTCTTGGTCATCCTCTCTTAGCCGTTTCGGTGAAACTTTCTCTGTTGCGCTAGATATATCGAAAGCCTTCAATAGAGTCTGGCACAAGTCTTTGCTTTCTAAATTGCCCTCTTTCCCTCTCTCTGTTCCTTTATCTCCAGTTTCCTTTCCGGCCGTTCTATCTCTGCGGTGGTAGACGGTCAATGTTCTTCCCCTAAATCTATCAACAGTGGTGTTCCACAGGGCTCTGTCCTATCACCCACTCTCTTCCTGTTATTCATCAATGATCTTCTTTCCATAACAAACTGTCCTGTCCACTCATACGCCGACTACTCCACTCTGCATTATTCAGCTTCTTTCAATAGAAGATCCTCTCAACAGGAAGTACACGACTCCAGACTGGAGGCTGCAGAACGCTTAACCTCAGACCTTGCTATCATTTCCGATTGGGGCAGAAGGAACCGTGTGTCCTTCAATGCCTCAAAAACTTAATTTCTCCACCTATCAACTCGACACAATCCTCCAAACACCTATCCCCTGTTCTTCGACAACACTCAGTTATCACCACCTTCAACACTAAATATCCTCGGTCTATCCTTTACCCAAAATCTCAACTGGAAACTTCACATCTCCTCTCTCGCTAAATCAGCTTCCTCGATGTTGGGCGTTCGGTATCGTCAGTTGCAATCCATATACAGGGGCCTTGTCCGCCCTCGTATATGGAGTATGCATTTCACGTGGGGGGGGCTCCACTCACACAGCTCTTCTGGACAGAGTGGAGTCTAAGGCTCTTCGTCTCATCAGCTCTCCTCCTACTGATAGTCTTCTACCTCTTAAATTCCGTCGCGATGTTGCCTCTCTTTCTATCTTCTGTCGATATTTCCACGCTGACTGCTCTTCTGAACTTGCTAACTGCATGCCTCCCCCCCTCCCGCGGCCCCGCTGCACACGACTTTCTACTCATGCTCATCCCTATACTGTCCAAACCCCTTATGCAAGAGTTAACCAGCATCTTCACTATTTCATCCCTCACGCTGGTACACTCTGGAACAATCTTCCTTCATCTGTATTTCCTCCTGCCTACGACTTGAACTTTTTCAAGAGAAGGGTATCAGGACACCTCTCCTCCCGAAATTGACCTCTCTTTCGGCCACCTCTTTGGATTCTTTTTTAGGAGCAGCGAGTAGCGGGCTTTTTTTATTATTGTTTCCTTTTTTTGTGCCCTTGAGCTGCCTCCTTTGTTGTAAACACACACACACACACACACACACACACACACACACACACACACACACACACACACACACACTAAAAAAAGAAAGATGAAACCACAAAGTGAAATGCAGGAGCCTGACTAAATATGACAATTAAAAAAACACCCGCCCCCAGAAACATGAGAGGATTGAAAAGATGAACTTGAATTTTTGTTTTGTTTTTATAAATCAAGCCACGATAATTAATAGAAGAAAATTAATTACCCCAAAAATACTTGAAGCTGAAAAAGAGAGAGAAAAGTATCATATTCGAGGAGGAGGAGGATGATGAAGATGATGATGATGATGAGTAGGAGGAGGAGGAGGAGAAAGAGGAGGAGGAAGTGACGGTGGAAGAACAAGAGGAGAAGGAAGAGGTGTGGTAGGAGAAAGAGAAGAAGGAAGCGGAGAAATAAAAGGTGGTGTAGGAGGAAGTGGTGGTGGAGGAGGAGGAGGAGGAGAAGGAGAGGGTGGAGGAGGAGGAGGAGGAAGAGGAGGAGGAGGAGGAGGAGGAGGAGGAGGAGGAGGAGGAACACAAAGATACACAAAGGGAGAACAAACAACAGCAGACCTGCTGGTCCTTACGAGGCTGTTTGTGACAAGCTACACTAACTAATCAAAGGTGGAAGATGAAGGACAGCAAAGGCGAAGGCTCCTCCCCACCCCCCATCCCTCCAGCCAAAGCTGGCAGGAAAGGAAAAAGAACCATGCAGCATGGAAAAACTGCATAGAAATTATGTAGGAAAGAGGATAGAACTACCATTACTGCTACCACTAACCGGGCGATAACAGCGGACAAGGACACCAGTATTCGAAAGAGCTTAGCGTTATTACGACAATGAGTAATATCTTAGTTGCCGGTTGGATTCAAAATACTTGTCTAATCTATTCTTGAAGGCCGTAACTGTTGTACTATCAACGACATCACAGGGTAGAGAAATCCAAACATTAACTGCTCGATTGAAGAAGTGTTTAGCTTCGTGCGACGAGAATCTTTTACCACTTATCTTCAAATTGTGATTTCTTCTTGTTCTATTTGATCGATCAATTGTGATCTTCCGCATTAATAGCACTGAATCCTTTAAACACTTTAAACACTTCTATTAGATCGCCTCGCATTTTTCGTTTTGATTGGCTGAATAAATTTACTTCTTTAAACCTCTGTTCATATGATAAATTTCTCAATCTAGGAATCATCTTTGTTACTCTTCGTTGAACACGTTCCAACTTTTCTATGTCTTTTCTGTAATAGGGAGACCAAAACTGTACACAGTACTCTAGATGGGGTCGAACCAACGAATTATACAGTTTTAATATTACTTTTGCCGATTTATTATTAAAGACTCGTCCGATGAAGCCAACCAATTTGTTTGCAGTTTTAACTACCTCTGAACAATGGTGGCCGGGCTTTAAATCGCTTGATATAGTGATTCCAAGATCTTTTTCTTTACTTACTGCAGAGAGTTGTTTGCCATTCATTACGTACCGAACGCGATTGTTATTTTTTCCGATGTGTAACACTTTACATATGTCAACGTTAAATTTCATGTGCCATTGATTGGCCCAACGTGCAAGTCGATCTATATCTGATTGTAAAGCTTCTTCGTCGAGTTTCGCAGTTACTTTACTAGCAATTTTTGTGTCATCAGCAAATTTTGATATTTTGCAAGTGAACCCATCATCGATATCATTAACATAAATTAAGAAGAGCATGGGGCCAAACACTGATCCTTGAGGTACGCCGCTTCTGACATCGAGCCAGTTAGATGTAACACCGTTTATAACTACTCTTTATTTCCGCTCAGAGAGCCAGTCAACAAGCCAATTGTGAATGTTACCCGAGATACCGTGCGCCAATAGTTTGCTGAGCAATCGTTGGTGGGGGACCTTATCAAATGCCTTATGAAAATCCAGATATATGATATCTACTGATCTGCTTTCATCGAACACCTCAAAATATAATGAAAAAAATCAAGTTAGTTAGTTAAACACGAACGTTTACTACGGAAGCCATGTTGCGAATTATTTATTATTTTATTTTCTTCGAAGAATTTCACCATATTGTCGCGAATGATAGTCTCAATTAACTTACAAGCAATCGATGTCAGGCTAATTGGTCGATAGTTTCCTGGATGAGACTTGTCCCCCTTTTTGAAAATTGGTGACATAGGCTAGTTTCCTATCCGACGGTACTTTTGCAGCTTTTAAAGATTTATTGAATGTGATTGAGAGCGGACAAAGTGAACTCTTCCACAGTGACTGTAAACACCTGTCTCCCATCAGGAAGCCAGATTCGGAAGGCTCCTAAACGACGCAGTACGTGACACCCGATCAAAAAACGACTCTCAGCCACGCCCCTCCACCCCGCCCGTGTAAATAGACGCCATGCATCGCAACAAACTCGTAACCGTGATTCCGCAAGTACCACCACCTCTATTAACAAGCCTCTAGATAACTTAAAAATCCTTAGTTTCAATGCGCGTAGCATAAAAAACAAGTTTGATTAGCTGAGATGTCTTGCTCTAACAGAAAATATTGACATAATTGCTATAACCGAAACATTTATCGACACCACATATATTGATTAAAGTCCCGAATACAACATAGATGGCTACAGACTCTTCAACAAAGATCGTGTATACCGTAGAGCCGGTGGCGTCGCCCTTTTTGTCAAAAGCTATTTGCAACCCACTGACAAAACACCAAGAGACAGTAACGTTGAACATTTGTGCGTGCGAGTAAACATTGCAAAAGTCAATTTAAATATATCTATCACCTACAGACATCCCGGGCAATCACTCGATGACGATCTTGAAATGTACAGTGTTTTAAGGGAGTCAATAACAACGACTCACTGATATTAGGAGACTTTAACCTCCCCCATATCGACTGGGCGACACTGTCAGGTACAGAAGGCGAGCCACATAAGACCTCTTCTATTTAGAACACTGATCAGCTCTGGATCATTGGCCCGGATCTGAATCTGATCTGGATTCGCTCTGGGTAAATAGAACGGCTCTGGGAGAGCGACAGATCAAAACAAAGCGTGCGCGCACACGCACACACACACACATACAATGGTAGGGCAGGGTCCGTGCATACCGCAACTATTTCAAGCTTTCTTTGACCGGAGGAAAGATAGAAGAACCCAAGACAGTGACGAGGACGTTCTACCGGCAATCCTTGGCTGGACTGTGGGCTCTTGCTCTTGCTCTTGCTGTACTAGTGACCCGTTGGAGAGTCCCGTTGGTCTTGGTCTTAGCTACAACCTACCTCGGGGTCTGGATCAGGCAGATCAGGATCCGGATCCACCAGATCACGAGAATCCAGATCTCGGTGGTAAATAGAACACCGGTTCTCTGGCCAGATCAGTGATCTAAAACGGATTCTTGTAAATAGAAGAGGTCTATAGAATGATCGAATTTTTAGAAGAAAATTATGTAAGCCAAATGGTTTGTGAACCAACTCGACAAAAAAACATACTCGACTTTGTTATAACTACCCAAGATGACCTGGTCAGTAATGTCACGGTAGGAGAACACCTCGGTTCTTGCGATCATAAATTAGTCCGCGTCGACATTAGAGCTCAAACATCAGTGACGGAAAATAAATCAAAGGTGCCCAATTTCAAAAGAGCTAACTTCGTAGAAATCCGACAAAAACTAACAGAAATACAACTATCAGATGACGGCAATGTAGAGGAAGCCTGGCTAAGCTTTAAAAATCATTTACTCACTCAAAAGAACACATTCGTCCCCTTGTGCGAGAAGCGAAATAACACTAATAAAAGCCCACCTTGGTTTAATAGCGAAATTAAACACTCAGTCAAGGAGAGAAAATTGTCTTACAGGTTAAAGAAAGAACAAAGCACGCCCGAAAACATTAGACTTTATAACGATGCCAGGCGACGAGTAAAAATATTAGTATGTCAGGCACAGCGTAGATATGAAGAAAATATTGCAGCCAACTGTAAAAATAATACAAAATCCTTCTTCAGTTACATAAACAACAAAAAGGCGATCAGAAGTGGAATTGGACCTTTAACAAACAGCGACGGTGCACTAGTGACTGACAGCCAACACATTGCAAACCTCTTAAACAGTTACTTTTCCTCGGTGTTTAATACTAACAATCTTCCTCCCACTACCACCAACACCAGTATTAATGTAAATCTCGAGCATGCATTGCCTAATTTTGAAATAACAACCGATGAAGTCCTTAAAGCTCTCCAATCACTTAAAACAAATAAAAGTCCCGGACCCGATAAAGTATATCCTATACTGCTTAAAGAAACAAAGAGCGAAATAGTCTCCTCCCTCACAACCGTATTCAATATGTCCTTGCGACAAGGCATCGTCCCTTCGGATTGGAAAAAGGCTAAAGTGACACCGATTTTTAAGAAAGGAGACCAAAAAATACCAGGTAATTACAGACCCATTAGTCTAACTTCAGTTGTAGGTAAGCTACTTGAGAGCATAATTAGAGACAAAATTGTGAGTTACCTTGAAAGGCACTCATTAATTGGGGATTCACAACATGGCTTCCGTAACAAAAGATCCTGCCTATCAAACCTATTGACCTCTTATAACGATCTCTTCTCAGTTTATGACGTAACCAAATCATTGGACGTAGTCTATCTTGATTTCCAGAAAGCGTTTGATAAAGTCCCACATCATAAATTACTTTATAAATTAAAGCAAATAGGTATTGACGGTCAAGTAAACCAATGGATCGCGAATTGATTGAGCAACAGACAAAAAAGAGTGGTGATCGATGGATTTAACTCAAGAGTGGGCGCCGGTCACTAGCGGCGTCCCTCAGGGCTCGGTATCTTGGCCCAGTGCTCTTCATTATTTACATCAACGATGTGGATGTTGGACTCAATAATCGCATTAGTAAATTTGTAGACGACACAAAGATTGGTAACTCGGTTCTCACTGACGAAGACAGGCAAAGCCTCCAAGAGGATTTGAACAAAATTTCAGCTTGGTCGGATAGATGGGAGATGCCCGTTAATGTAGACAAGTGCCAAGTCCTTCAAGTTGGAACAAGAAATAAGAAGTTCGATTACGAGATGGGCGGCGTTAAACTCACAAGCGTTCAATGCGTTAAGGACCTGGGGGGCAAAATCGCGTCAAACCTCAAATTCTCACGTCAGTGTATTGACGCAGCAAATAAAGCGAACAGAATGTTGGGCTTCATGAAAAGAAACTTTTTATTCAAGAATAAAGATGTAGTACCTCCGCTCTACAATAGTTTAGTCAGACCCCACTTGAAATATGCGGTACAGTTTTGGTCTCCCCACCATGCAAAGGACATTGCTAAATTAGAGGGTGTTCAGCGTCGAGCAACAAAAATGATCCCTTCCTTGCGCAACAAATCTTACGAAGAAAGGCTTTCCACTCTTAACATGTTCTCTTTTGAGAAACGTCGCCTCCGAGGAAAACTGATCGAATGTTTTAAAATACTTAATGGTTTCACGAATGTAGAGAGAACAAAATTGTTTATGATCGATGACACTCTGCGAACGAGGAACAATGGCATAAAACTCAAATATAGACAAGTAAATTCAGACTGCACCAAACTTTTCTTCACCAACGTTGTAGTGCGAGAATGGAATATGCTCGATTCGACCGACACTTCCTTGAACTTATTAATAACTAAAGTAGAAATGGAACGTTTTGGAGCCATCTGATTAATGTAGAATCACTTAGGTTTAAGGACAGACCACCAAGTCTGGACCATGGGGTCTGTGTGGTCTGGTTTTCTTTGTAGATCTCTCTCTCTCTCTCTCTCTCTCTCTCTCTCTCTCTCTCTCTCTCTCTCTCTCTCTCTCTCTCTCTCTGCTCATTCACACCCGACCTCTGCTCATTCACACCCGACCTCTGCTGAGAGAAGGTCATGACCTCACCCCGCTGCGCTCCACAACATCGCTAGCCCTGTGTTTACGTCGTGCTCTTGGGATTGCGTTTGCTTTCACGTGCGTTTGTGTGTTCTCGCTTGTGGACCCTGTGTGTTGCCTGTGATTTCCCGACACGTGTTTGGTGTGTGTTCGCTTGTGGTCTCTGCCTGTGGTTGCCTCTGTGATTTGTGTTTCCGGTGTTTTTGCGTGTGATCTGGCTGTTTCCGGGTGTTCTGCGTGGGTTTCAGAGTGATTCAAGTGTGTTGTGTTTCCGGTGTTTTTGCGTGTGATTTGGCTGCTTCTAAGTGTACTGCGTGGGTTTCAGAGTGTTTTGAGTGTGCTGTTTTGTTTCCGGTATTTTTGCGTGTGATTTGGCTGTTTTTCGAGTGTTCTGCGTTTCGAGTGTGTTGTGTTTCCAGTGCTTTTGCGTGTGATTTGGCTGTTTATAGTGCTCTGCGTGGGTTTCAGAGTGTTTTGAGTGTGCTGTTGTATTTCCGGTGTTTTTGCGAGTGACTTGAGGGTGTTTAGTCGTGCTTGTGCTTGGGTTTCTGAGTGTTTCGTGTGTCCCGAGGGGGACTTTGTGTTCCCGAGTGTCTCACGCGTGATTTGGGTGTGTCGACAACCCACCCTTTGAATTCCCTGAGGATTCAATCTGCTCCTCCTCACTACACCTCTTTAAATCCCTTGAGGATTAACACTTCCTACACCCCTTTCCCTCACCTCACCTAAGCCCCCCCACCCTCGCTCACCTCACATCCCTTTTGCTCCTCCTCATCCCCTAGAGGATTAGCCCTTCCTACTCCTCCCTCACCTCCACATATTTCTAAGCCCTCCCCCCCTCACTCACCTTACCTCACATCCTATTTACCCATCCCTTCACCCACCTTACCTCGCCTCTTTCTTAACCTTTCTTATTCTCACACACCTCACTCACCTCACATCCCTTCCTACTCCTCTCTCCCACTTACCTCCTTTCCCAAACTCCCTCTCACTCATCTCACCTATTTCCTAATCCTCCTTGATCTCACACACCTCACTCACCGCCTCCCTTTCCCCCTCTTTACTCACCTCGCATCCCTTCCTACTCCTCCTCTCTCCCACCTCACCTATTTCCTAACCCTCCTTGATCTCACACACCTCACTCACCGCCTCGCTATCCCCCTCTTTACTCACCTCACATCTCTTCCTACTCCTCCTCTCTCCCACCTCACCTATTTACTAACACTCCTTGATCTCACACACCTCTCTTTCCCCCTCTTTACTCACCTCACATCCCTTCCTACTCCTCCTCTCTCCCACCTCACCTATTTCCTAACCCTCCTTGATCTCACACACCTCTCTTTCCCCCTCTTTACTCACCTCACATCCCTTCCTACTCCTCCTCTCTCTCACTTTTCCTCCATTACTAAACTACCTCTCACACACCTCACCCCCTTTCCTGATCCCCTTCACTCTGTGTTTTTATCTCTTTCATTTCAGCTAAGATGGCACCTGAGAAGTGCAGTACTTGTAACGGTAGGTTCTCAGCTCACTTTTTTACAGGGCGTTCTGCTGTCTGTCGACTGTGTCTCTCCAGGCAGCATCTCGAGACAAGACTGCAGGAGCAGGAAGAGAAGATGGAAGAAGGCCAGAATAAAATAATAGAGCTTTCTCTCACCAGGCAACATCTCGAGACAAGACTGCAGGAGCAAGAAGAGAAGATGGAAGCAGGTCAGAATAAAATAATAGAGCTTTCTCGCACTGTTGCCTCCTTGCAGGATTTCATCCAGGCTAACGTTGCTGTGGTGCCAAACCCTTCTCCAACCGCCCCCTTGCCCTCAGCGGTACCGTCGACACCAGCGGACAACACCACGCAACGGGAGGATGCTAGTGGCACCGACCATGATGGCTTCACCGTCGTGAATGGAGGAGCCAAACCAGCCAGACAAGCGATTTATCCTGTTCATTGCTTCAACAGGTTTGCCATTCTGGAGGAGGAGGACGAGCAGGAGAGCACCTTCCTGGTGGGTGACTCCATGATTCGCCAGCAGGTCGTTGAGTTCTGCGGCAGAGTTCCTCGTCGAAGACGGAACTATTGCTATCCTGGTGCTGGGATCGACGACATAACTGCTGCTCTTGAGGAGATCTCCCCCCAGGCTACTAATGATTCACTGTTTGTTATTCACACAGGTACGAACGACGTCACCACGACCCGGTCTGAGGAACTCCTGGAGAAGTACCGTAGGCTCATCCAGCAGTATAAGACTAAATCCCCTAACATTTTGATTTCAGGAGTTCTACCACGGACTTGGGCGGAGAGCGACTTTTTCAGTAAGGCCTTCAGCCTAAACAACCGCTTACAGACTCTTTGTAGGGAGCTTGACGTGGAGTTCCTAAACGCATGGGACAATTTCTAAGGACAAAATGAGCTCTTCCACAGGGACGGATTGCACCTTTCTCCCATCGGGGCAGCCAGACTCGGAAGGCTCCTCAACGAAGCAGTGCGTGTCATCCGAGCAAAAAACGAGTCACGGCCACGTCCCTCCACCCCGCCCGTGTAAATAGACGCCGTGCATCGCAACAAACCCGTAACCGTGATCCCGCAAGTACCACCACCTCTATTACCAAGCCTCTAGATAACTTAAAAATCCTTAGTTTCAATGCGCGTAGCCTAAGAAACAAATCTGATGATCTGAGATGTCTTGCTTTTACAGAAAATTTTGACATAATTGCTATAACCGAAACATTTATCGACACCACAAATATTGATTTAAGTTCCAAATACAACATAGATGGCTACAGACTCTTCAACAAAGATCGTGTAAACCGTAGAGGCGGTGGCGTCGCCCTTTATGTCAAAAGCTATATGCAACCCACTGACAAAACACCGGGAAACAGTAACGTTGAACATTTGTGCGTGCGAGTAAACATTGCAAAAGTCAATTTAAATATATCTGTCACCTACAGACCTCCCGGGCAATCACTCGATGACGACCTTGAAATGTACAGCGTCTTAAGGCAGTCACTTAATAACAGCGACTCACTGATATTAGGAGACTTTAACCTCCCCCATATCGACTGGGCGACACTGTCAGGTACAGAAGGCGAGTCACATAGAATGATCGATTTTCTAGAAGAAAATTATCTAAGCCAAATGGTTTCTGAGCCAACTCGTCAAAATAATATACTCGACCTTGTTATAACGACCCAAGATAACCTAGTCAGTAGTGTCACGGTAGGAGAACACCTCGGTTCTTGCGATCATAAATTAGTGCGAGTCGACATTAAAGCTCAATCATCAGTGACTGAAAATAAAGTAAAGGTGCCCAATTTCAAAAGAGCTAACTTCGTAGAAATCAGACAAAAACTAACAGAAATACAACTATCAGATGACGGCAACGTAGAGGAAGCCTGGCTAAGCCTTAAAAATCACTTACTCACTCAGCAGAACACATTCGTCCCCTTGTGCGAGAAGCGAATTAACACTAAAAAAAGCCCACCGTGGTTTAATAGCGAAATTAAACAATCAGTCAGTGAGAGAAAATTGTTTTACAGGTTAAAGAAAGAACAAAGCACGCCCGAAAACATTAGACTTTATAATGATGCCAGGCGACGAGTAAAAAGACTAGTAGGTCAGGCAAAGCGTAGATATGAAGAAAATATTGCAGCCAACTGTAAAAATAATCCGGAATCTTTCTTCAGTTACATAAACAACAGAAAGGCGATCAAAAGTGGTATTGGACCTTTAACAAACAGCGACGGTGCACTAGTGACTGACAGCCAACACATTGCAAACCTCTTAAACAATTACTTTTCCTCGGTGTTTAATACTAACAGTCTTCCTCTCGCTACCACCAACACCAGTACTATTGTAAATCTCGAGCATGCATTGCCTAATTTTGAAATAACAACCGATGAAGTCCTTAAAGCTCTCCATTCACTTAAAACAAATAAAAGTCCTGGACCTGACAAAGTATATCCAACTCTGCTGAAAGAAACAAAGGGCGAAATACTCTCCCTCACAACCGTATTCAATATGTCCTTGCGACAAGGCATCGTCCCTTCAGATTGGAAAAAGGCTAACGTGACACCGATTTTCAAGAAAAGAGATAAAAAAGTACCAGGTAATTACAGGCCCATTAGTCTAACTTCGGTTGTAGGTAAGCTACTTGAGGGCATAATTAGAGACAAAATTGTGAGTTACCTTGAAAGCCACTCATTGATTGGGGACTCACAACATGGCTTCCGAAACAAAAGATCCTGCCTATCAAACCTTTTAACCTTTTATAACGACCTCTTCACTGTTTATGACGTAACCAAATCACTGGACGTAGTCTATCTTGATTTCCAGAAAGCGTTTGATAAAGTCCCGCATCATAAATTACTTTACAAATCAAAGCAAATAGGTATTGACGGTCAAGTAAACCAATGGATCGCGAATTGGTTGAGCGACAGACAACAAAGAGTAGTGATTGACGGATTTAACTCAGAGTGGGCGCCTGTCACTAGTGGCGTCCCTCAGGGCTCGGTCCTTGGCCCAGTGCTCTTCATTATTTACATCAACGACGTGGATGTTGGACTCAATAACCGCATTAGTAAATTTGCAGATGACACAAAGATTGGTAACTCGGTTCTCACTGACGAAGACAGGCAAAGCCTCCAAGAGGATTTGCACAAAATTTCAGCTTGGTCGGATAGATGGGAGATGCCCTTTAACGTAGACAAGTGCCAGGTCCTTCAAGTTGGAACGGGGAATAAGAAGTTCGAATACGAAATGCGCGGCGTTAAACTCAAAAGCGTTCAATGCGTCAAAGACTTGGGGGTCAAAATCGCGTCAAACCTCAAATTCTCACAGCAATGCATCGATGCAGCAAATAAAGCGAACAGAATGTTGTGCTTCATTAAAATAAACTTTTTATTCAAGAATAAAGATGTAATACTCCGCTCTACAACAGTTTAGTCAGACCCCACTTGGAATATGCGGTACAGTTTGGTCCCCCCACCATGCAAAGGATATTGCTAAATTAGAAGGTGTTCAGCGTCGGGCAACGAAAATGATCCCTTCCTTGCGCAACAAATTCTACGAAGAAAGGCTTTCTACCCTTAACATGTTCTCTCTTGAGAAACGTCGCCTCCGAGGAAAACTGATCGAATGTTTTAAAATACTTAATGGTTTCACGAATGTAGACAGATCAACATTGTTTATGATCGATGACACTCTGCGCACGAGGAACAATGGTGTAAAACTCAGATGTAGACAAGTAAATTCAGACTGCACCAAACTTTTCTTCACCAATGTTGTAGTGCGAGAATGGAATAAGCTTCCACCATCAGTGGTCCAGTGTAACACGATTGACTCCTTCAAAAATAAGCTCGACCGTCACTTCCTTCAACTTAATATCAACTAGAGTAGAAATGCAACGTTTTGGAGTCTTCTGATTAATGTAAAATCACTTAGGTTTAAGGACAAACCACCAAGTCTGGACCATGGGGTCTGTGTGGTCTGATTTTCTATGTAAATCTATGTAAATCTCTCTCTCTCTCTCTCTCTCTCTGTGTTGGCATCAGCTTTCGACTTGTCATCAGGTTCTCCAAATCCGCGAATATTTGAGAATATAAGTCTACGGATATAACAGGCAGCCTTTCAGTTGTTAATGGCAAATACAACAAAAATATAGTCATTAAGCTTGTATAGAGAGAATTTGGAATGCACGGTGCAGCTTTACCCTTTTGACCATTATCTTTATACTTTCAATTATTTCTTATGAGGTTGATGAAGTGAATAATACTTAAAACGATATTGCTTTGGAGGTTGACGATGCTGAACTTCACAAAACACCGTATCCAAAAAGAAAATGAGTCCTTCTCAAAATACAATCCAAATTACAATCACGAACTCGTTCTTTGGTACTTCCTAATGGAATATTCATTTTTTTCCATAACTTGTAAACGTGTTCGTGGTTTGTGTTGTTACAGCGGTGGCGGCGTTTATTTCTTTTTTCACCGCGACGATCACCCTCATCATCAGTTGACGTTGTTGTTGACGACCACTCACTTATCAATATTGTCACTAAAGAGTCGTATAATTCAGGACATTTCTCAAGTAGCTTCAAGTTGGGTTGTGTGACTTGAAGATGTCAACCAAGAGCAACTGTATTTCGTTAGAGTTTATCAAAACAGTTGTTGTTGTAATGGAGGAAGAACTCATGCGGGGTGATGGTGATGGTGATGGCGTTGATGATGACGGTGGTGGTGGTGGTGGTGGTGGAGCACGCTTACTAAAGAATATCACAAGTTCTGGATTTTCTTCTTGAGGTAGTGGTGGTGGTGATGGTGTGGTGGTGGTGGAGCACGCTAACTAAAGAATATCACAAGTTCTGGATTTTCTTCTTGAGGTAGTGGTGGTGGTGATGGTGTGGTGGTGGTGGTGGTGGTGGAGCACGCTTACTAAAGAATATCACAAGTTCTGGATTTTCTTCTTGAGGTAGTGGTGGTGGTGATGGTGTGGTGGTGGTGGTGGTGTGGTGGTGGTGGTGGTGGAGCACGCTAACTAAAGAATATCACAAGTTCTGGATTTTCTTCTTGAGGTAGTGGTGGTGGTGATGGTGTGGTGGTGGTGGTGGTGGTGGAGCACGCTAACTAAAGAATATCACAAGTTCTGGATTTTCTTCTTGAGGAAGTGGTGGTGGTGGTGATGGTGTGGTGGTGGTGGTGGTGGTGGAGCACGCTAACTAAAGAATATCACAAGTTCTGGATTTTCTTCTTGAGGTAGTGGTGGTGGTGGTGGTGGAGCACGCTAACTAAAGAATATCACAAGTTCTGGATTTTCTTCTTGAGGTAGTGGTGGTGGTGATGGTGTGTCATCTTCGAATGATTAAGTAACTGGCGGTGGTGCTGAAGGCTGCGAACAATATTCCTCATCTTTTGTTTGTACACCGACAAATTCGCCCACAAATCTCCTCCTATTCCACACAACTTTCAGATAACACACCAGGAAAGTCATCACATTCACTAACATCTCCACGACAGTTGCCATTGACACGCTCACCACACAAGTTTAGAATACACTCCAAATGTAAGTTGGTGGTAGTGGATGTAGTGATGGTTGATGATAATATGGCGGTGCATTATGACGACTTAATTTGTGTTGTGTTGGTTTTAAGTTCCCTGTCGATGCCACCGTCATCTCTGTCGCCAACACTGAGGTCCATAATTGTTCTGTGACGATGCTGAATATCTTATTGTGGTGGTGGTGGTGGTGATTATGTGGTTGGTGCATGCGTGCTTAGTAAGCCAACCAGCCGCTACCCGTTACGATTTGAGGTGAGGCGGGACAGAACGGTATGGATCGGACGAGTCGACACAACCCACCCAGCATCTGGCGACGTTGAAACTCAAGTGTGTGAATACTAGACTTGGGGTGGTGGTGGTGGTGGTATTAGCCGTGCCGGTGGTCATGGTATTGTTGGGAGACATTATAGTGCACACACAGACACACGCACGCACGCGCAAGTAGTTTAACGAGATTTGAGAAGAGATTATGATAATTCTAGTGTTGCGGCTGTGCTGTGGCGGATCTTAAACTCTAAGCCTAGAGGGCGAACTTCTAATCCACTACCTTCAATAGGTTCAACAGTTATTACTACTAACAGCAAACTGCCATCACCACCTAGTCTCCAGGCGGCGGATGCTCAAACGGTCGTATCTCAACATTTGGTCCTAAATCTGCCATTGTGGTCGCAAGTGCTGCCCCGTGCGATGTTCAAAAAACGTCCTAGACGCCATCTTGTGCCCCTCAGCCTGACTGCTCGGGAGCGGGGCTAGATCCGACCAGTTTCCGTCCTAACCCGTCGCCATTGAAGAAGTGTTTCCGCCTCATCCACATCTCCACCTCTATACACAATATAAGGTACGTGTTTGAGCTCCTACCTTTGTATAGCTTTACATTAAGGTGGCAAGAGTCACATGAAGGACAATTACGATGATATGTGGGCTGGTTATGGAGAAATAAGGTAGGGCTCATGAGGCAGTGGTGTGGGTTGTTTTCATCAATATTTCTTAATCCCATGGAGTTCTTAAAGCTTCCATGCATATGAATATTGTTGTTTGAGCGTAGCAAGAGTCACATGAAGGACAATTACGATGATATGTGGGCTGGTTATGGAGAAATAAGGTTGGGCTCATGAGGCAGTGATGTGGGTTGTTTTTATCAATATTTCTTAATCCCATGGAGTTCTTAAAGCTTCCATGCATATGAATATTGTTGTTTGAGCGTAGCAAGAGTCACATGAAGGACAATTACGATGATACGTGGGCTGGTTATGGAGAAATAAGGTAGGGCTCATGAGGCAGTGATGTGGGTTGTTTTCATCAATATTTCTTAATCCCATGGAGTTCTTAAAGCTTCCATGCATATGAATAGCGTTGTTTGAGCGTAGCAAGAGTCACTGGGGCTGGGAAGGGCAGGGTGTTGTTCTACTTAATTCTAGTAATGTGGTTATTTCTGTGTTTCACAGATGGAGTATGTTGCGGTATACGTTTTCAATCGCAGACTGCGCAGAGAAAGGAGATATCGGGACCCACTTGACCCACTACACGTTAGTGATGAACATCTGTTGCGGGTGTATAGATTTCCCCGTCAAGAAATCATCAGGCTCTGTGATGAGCTGCGTCCCCACCTGGAAAGGAGAACCAGGAGGGCACATGCACTCCCAACTCACACCCAGGTTCTGGCTGCACTAAGGTTTTTTTGCAAGTGGCAGCTTCCAAACTGTTATTGGAGACACTGTTGGAATGGACCAATCAAGTGTTAGTAGGGCCATTGACAAAGTAACTCAAGTACTTTGTGTAAAGGCCAGTCAAGAGATAAAGATGCCAACCACAGCAATAGATATCAACAGAGCTATGCAGGACTTCAGACGCACTGGTAACTTTCCAAGAGTGATAGGTGCCATTGATGGAACCCACATTCGCATCAAGGCCCCAGAGGAAAATGAAGAGATTTATGTCAACCGGAAACAATTCCACTCCTTAAATATACAGGCTGTGGGTGACACCAACAACAAGATCATCAGCTACGACACCAGTTACCCAGGGAGCACACATGATTCCTTTATATGGAGACACTGTGCCCTTAAGCAGCGGTTCCTTGCTGGTCATTTTGGAGATGCTCTTTTAATAGGTATGTTTCCTTATATATTCCATGTAATTCTATCAAATTACCTGTGCTTTCGTACCACATGCCTACATGTTCAGATTTTTGCCTGCATAGAAGAAACCTCATAATTGTATATTATATCTTGTGATTACATGTTAATGAATGTTAACCTTCTAGACATGTCATATTGTTATGATAACAAAACTCTTAGTAGAACTGCATATGACATTAAAATTTTTAACATAGTTTTCATGCATTTCGTAGTGGAAAGACTGTCTCACATAACACTACATTGTCAATGCCACATCATGTTACTCATCAAGCTCGTCTATACATGATGTCAACAGTAAATGGTATTATTATGAGGGTCTGGCAGTTCAACAACTTTCTTAGTGATTACAAGCAGCCAGCCACAGTTGGGTTACCATCAGTACAAAAGTAACAAAATATCACTGCAATTTTTTAGCATTATTGGCAACACCAAGGCACAGCTACCCATACTCAAATTGTTCCTATGCTAAATGAATAATGAATTAATGAATTTTCCATTTCACAGGAGACAGTGGGTATCCTCTGGAGCCATTCCTGATGACCCCAGTTGTACACCCGACAACACCTGGGGAGGAACGCTACAACCAGAGTCATCGAAGGACAAGATGCATTGTTGAGCGGACGTTTGGGATCCTCAAGTCAAGGTTCAGGTGCCTTCACGAGTCAGGAGGAAGTTTGCAGTACGACCCCGAGAAGACAATGAAGATTGCGACTTCTTGCATGCTCCTGCACAACTACTGTGTGGATCGTCGCATTCCCTATGTTGGTGATCTTGTGCAAGAAGAAGAAGTACCAGTTCAGCCTGTGAGAGACAACAGACAGGTTCCTGGTCAATTTGTCAGGCAGGAAATTATTAGAAACTTCTTTTCCTGAGTATAGGTAGGCATATATGTAGACCTTGCAGTTATTAATAGATTGCTTTCATATGTAAATGTGCAGAACTCACAGTTGGAGCATAAGAATAAAACAAGAAACCATAATGACCACATGCTCATCTTTCTTGATCTGAATTTATGTTAATTATTATTAATATCTAATTAATATCAGCTTACACCTGCAGATTGCGTATGGTGCACCGGTGGCCGAGTGGTCAGCGTGTGTACGATCCAGAGGACTGTACTCCCATTGCAAGACGCTGAGAGAATTCAGCCATGGACACTTGGTGGAGGGTTACCAACATGCTGCCCAGATCTTCAGTCAACCTTAACTTCTGCATCTTTGATCAAGAGAGGCACCAGGGGCTAACACTTCCTCACCACACATTCTCATCACCTAGTTTGATACCCTAATTGTCCCTCTCACATACCTTATACATTTCAGCACTCTGTACTCTTGACTTGCTTATCATCCTCTTCAACTCTTTAATTGTTGGCCATTTCTCTGCTTCATATAACATAACTAACCTCACATATGCACAGTAGCCATTTAACTTGTTCCTTAACCATGTGTTTCAGAATGTGTGTACGTGGTGATCCATAGGACTCGTTTCCCACCGCAAGACGCTGAGAGTTTCAGCCATGGACATGTGGTGGAGGGTTACCAACATGCTGCCCAGCAGGTCTTCGGTCAACCCTAACTTCAGCGTCTTCGGTCAAGAGGTTCACCACCTCCACACCACACAGTCTCATCACCTAGTTTGGTACCCTACTTGTCCATCTCACATACCCCATGTATCTCAGCATTCTGCACTCTTGCCCAGGGAGTGCGGATATTGATTAGTGATGAACCAGGTTGGCGAGGAATGTTTATGGAGGAATGGGAAGGTGCTCACTGCTGGTAAAACTAAAACCCATTTCAATGAAATAACATTCTGATGAACCCCAGCAGTGAGGTAGTCAATTTACCGGCAAAGGCACAACAACCCCTTAATCATATTAAAAGCATATGACTGACCTGTGTGATTATCTTCCTGTGTTTATGACTGTAATTATTTATCCTATGTACTGTAATGACTGTTGTGCTAACTGAAGCTGTACTGTTCATACCACAGGTTAATCAAATTAAAAGCATATGGATCACTGCGTAATGTGTGATTACTTTTTTCTATAATTATGATTTCTTTTTACCTACAAGAAAGCAACATACCTTCTTGTATAATGGCTTGCTGGAATGCGTACACTTGTCCAGAAAGGCCATTTTGAATCTCTTTAGAAACACAAAAAACTTTTAAAATATTCCTTTTACTGTCAATGAACAATGTTACATACACAAACAAAAATAAAGGGTGTAAAATTGCTCAAAAGAGCATGCATATATATACGTACTAAACACTTCCCTAAGAGGTACGTATATATATATATATATATATATATATATATATATATATATATATATATATATATATATATATATATATATATATATATATATATATATATATATATATATATATATATATACACACACACACACACTAAACACTGTACGGGTTAAGCAAAGGAAGCAGCTCGAGGGCAAGGGCACAAAAAAATAAAACCAAATACAAATCACTGCTCCAATAAAGAGTTAAGAGGAGAGGACAATTTGTGGGTGTCCTGATCAATATTCTCCTCTTGAAATAGTGTGTTGTAGGCAGGAGGAAAAACAGATGAAGGAAGGTTGCTCCAGAGTTTACCAGTGTAAGGGCTGAAAGAGTGAAAATGCTACTGGTTAACTATTGCATAAGGGATTTATTTCGACAATAAAGGGATGAGCTCCCACCAGGGGATGGCCACGGCAGACGAGTTTCCATCTCTCCAGACACTCCCTTGCTTTCTCAAAGTTTCAAGGACCTTTCACCCCTCTCCCTAACGTACTCTTGCACCCTATCTCCATTTCACTGGAGATTTTCTCTAACATTCCCTCCCTCTCACTCACATATCATAGACTCTTACTCTCCTCACTTCGCTCCATGTGACCAAACCACTTTAAAGTCTGCCCTTCACTTCTTCCCCTCATCCCCATGACCTATTCCAAAACGCTCATACACACTTGCATTACTCATTGCAGCCATTCTAGTCACACCACAAGCACTTCTCAAAAAACTCCTTTCCACTGCCTGCATTCTAGACCTATTGACTTTCATGTTTCACTAGCATATGTGAGGGTTGGTACTATTACTGTATTTCTCAAATCCTCTTTACCTCCATGCTCAAACTTCTGCCATTCATGATACGTCCCAAAGACTCTACCACCCTTCTTCCTTGCAATGCCCTTTCTCTTGTCTCTCCTCCATACCCCAATGCTTGCACATAACTAATCCAAGGTATTTACACTCATCATTCAAAATTATTTTGCATTTATTTTCACATAAAAATAATCATTCTCTACCTCAATTGCCTTATCCCACCCATGAAACCAAATTAAATACATATTTGTACCTTTAGTTGCACATATGAGTCTGGTATGAGATGAAACGGGAGCAAATAACATCAGTACCAAAGGTCTTTACTAAATATCACAGTTGAGATGAACGAATAGACCAAAACAGGGTTTGCATACAATGTATACAAAACCTACATCAATATTGCACATTAAATAGCTTGTCCTGTTTGAACAGTGTCCAGTAGCAGTGGCACAACTTACAAGTAACTGTGCCATGCATAGTTCTGACAATAGTATGCATGATAAAAAGACTACCACAGCCTATCACAGGAGTTGCAGATATCACATGCAAATGTAACACAATATATTGACTAGGTGACATGAATGACACATATGTATATCACAGTGATTCCCAATATCACACATACATAATGCATAAATATATTCAATGGCTATTTGTGTTTGTGACATGAACGACACACATGGATATCACAGTGATTATTCCAAAGCTTTTGACTTCACATTATAAAAATATAACAGTTCTCTTACTTATCCACATTATAAAAATATAACTGTTCTCTCACTTATCCTACCTGTGAAACATAAGTAAATACATATTTGTACCTTTACTTGCGAGCAATTAACATCAGCACCAAAGTTCTATACTCCATAACACAATATATTGACTAGGTGACATGAATGACACATATGTATATCACAGTGATTCCCAATATCACACATACATAATGCATAAATATATTCAATGGCTATTTGTGTTTGTGACATGAGCGACACACATGTATATCACAGTGATTATTCCAAAGCTTTTGACTTCACATTATAAAAATATAACCGTTCTCTTACTTATCCACCTTATAAAAATATAACTGTTCCTCCTTCAAGGTGTAGGAGTTCTGTAGGCTTTGCTCGTCACCCGTCACTGATGGTGGGCTCGCCCAATGTGAAGGCATCGGGAAAGTCCACCGCACAGTTGGGTCTTTGGCTAGTCGGGGGATAAATCCCCTGGCTACCCAGGGTACGTCAATGGACCGTATTGGCTATCCGGCGGTGACTCGGAGACAGGTACTGTTTTGACTTAACTCGGTTCCTCTTTTCTATTTTGGAAAAAAATAATAATGGCTGTCGTTTGAGCCTTATGTCCAACGTAGTACCTGCTGATAGAAAAAATGCATTTATGCTTTGTTGGTAAGGTTTGCGTGTGTGGTGTGTGTGACCACTGAGGGCGAATGTGACGCAGGCCTCCTGAGCGGCCCAAACGCGCAAAACACAGCTTGGGAGGTTTCGTATTTTTGCCCAGCAGTTGTAAAATGATTGAACTTGCTGTTGAATAATTGCTAGTTGAAGTACCTGTAGCTATTTTGACCTCTGGCCTTAAGATAAGAGATTTACAGACATCCTCTCCAGCGAGAGGGCGTCGGTAAACACTTATCTTAAGACCAGAGGTCAAAATAGCTACGAACAATTATTTGACAGCAAGTTAAATCATTTTTAAGCTACTGGAGAGCAAAATAAAGCCCTGGGCAAAAAAATATACGAAACCTCCCACGCTGTGTTTTGTCCATTTGGGCCGCTCAGGAGACTGCAGCCTGCGGCACATTCGCCCCTCACTGGTCACACACACCACACACAGACGCAAGCCTTAAAATCTGACCAGCAAAGGGTAAATCCTTTTTTTTTTTCTACCAGCAGGTACCACATTTGGCTCCAAACGACAGCCAGTATTATTTTTTTCTGAAATAGAAAAAAGGAACTGAGTTAAGTCAAAACAGTACTTGTCTCCGAGTCGCCGCCGGATAGCCAATACGGTCCATTGCAGAGACCTCAAGTTGTCAAACATGAGGTCTCTGCAGGCGGGTGCTGCAGATAAACATGCACATTACTGTGGCAGTTTACCTGCAGCACACCGTATAGCAGCTGCAATCTCTGAACCAGCGCGAGCAATTGCTTGCTCCAGCCTGTCGGTCATCCTCTCCACCGAAGTGTGGAGTGTCTTCTGCACTTCAAACATCTGCTCCAGTAGGTTAACGTCCTGTGCAGGATGCTGTGCAGTTCTCCGGTGGCTGGCTGGGCGGGTGGGAGTGTGGCTGGCTGGGCGGGTGGGAGTGTGGCTGGCTGGGCGGGTGGGAGTGTGGCTGGCTGGGCGGGTGGGAGTGTGGCTGGCTGGGCGGGTGAGAGTGTGGCTGGCTGGGCGGGTGAGAGTGTGGCTGGCTGGGCGGGTGAGAGTGTGGCTGGCTGGGCGGGTGGGAGTGTGGTTGGCTGGGCGGGCATAGGGGTGGTGGGTCGTTGAGGGCCTGGGCCTTGATGCCTGTCTTGGGGTGCCCACAAATGCCACATATAAATGGTCATTAAGGGCCGCAGGCATATCCACTGGTATAACCTCGGTGGTGGGCTGCACCTGCCTCCACTCCTCTTCCTCCTCCTCCTCCTCTACAGGTGTTGCAGCATCCTGGTATTCTGTAAGGAAATCACAACATATAAATGCTATACAGCGGTATTATTAAACCATTGCTAAGTTCCTACACCCTCCCGGGAGCCTTGAGGAATCTATGCCTCCTAGTGCCTAGATACTAAATATCATAAATAAATTAACATTTACTGTAGAATTAAGACTAAAAATATATAACAAGTATTAGGTCTATTTCAAATGGGCTTGGAAGGGCAGGGTGTGGCAGGATGTTGGGGCTTGGAAGGGCAGGGTGTGGCAGGGTGTTGGGGCTTGGAAGGGCAGGGTGTGGCAGGGTGTTGGGGCTTGGAAGGGCAGGGTGTGGCAGGGTGTTGGGGCTTGGAAGGGCAGGGTGTGTCATCTGACTCCGACCAATATTTCATTAGTTTTCTACATTATGGCTAGTCTGTACGAACTAGGGGAAATACTTACTGTTTGGGTCTTCTTGAGGATGGGCCAAGTGAGGCGCGGATGACTGGTGTGAGGAGTGGTCGGGCTCTACGAGGTCAGGTGTTGCCACTGAAACAGTCGGTGGAAGAATGGAAGGAAGTAGGGAAGCGTAGCAAGTGGTCTGGCTAGACGGCCCCGCACCAAATGCCCAAGTTTCCATCGTTTGTTTACAAACACCTTCCTCGATCCTGATTGGCTGTCTTCTTTGTTTCAGTGATTTCCATTGGTTGCAATCACATCAGCTGGTGAGCTGCCGGCCCTCTACCGCCTCACTCATGAACCATAGGGCTAACCCTTAGCACCCCGCTGCGACCGCGCTGTGCATCGCTGCCGAGGACGGTCCTAGCGGGGAGCTAACTTGCGACGCGACCCGTGACTTACAACCGTCTCCGGGGCTAAGTTACCACCCCTTTGAGCATCCGGCGCCAGGCTGGGCAAGTTAAGACATATAAGACAATTCCTCAGTACATTGAACTTCCGCCGCCTCTCGTGTTTCACGCATTTCCTCAACAGCCGTTCCACGTAACGGAATGGAAACTCCGCCATTGGAAATCTAATAAAAATGCGATTCCCCGTCAGCGTACCCGGTGAAAGGTTTTCGGAAAATCCTCTGACCTGAAAGGCTTTGAAGCTTTTTAGTTAAATTTCGTGTTTTTCAACTGACAAAAAAAAGGGATTATTCAACGCTTGCCTTTTTCTAATATATCACCTACGAGATAATTCCTTCGTAGATCACGAAGAAGGGTCTGGCATGTTAAATCTCTCCATCTCTCTCTCTCTCTCTCTCTCTCTCTCTCTCTCTCTCTCTGTATATATAGATCTCTTTCCCTTCGCCTTTGTAACTGTTATTTATATATTTTTCATTATGCGATTTCGTATTCGAATGATTATCTCTCCTCTCCCTATGCTCTCTTTCTCCTCTTCTCTTTCTCCTCTCACAGACACACTGAAACCCCCCCCCACACACACACACACACAAACACACACACACTCGAGCCCTACACGTCAGCCTTTCTGTAGCTTACCCACACTGATACAATTATAATATGGACTTCAAAATCATGATAACAATATTGTGTACCCACGTTGGCGTCGTCCCACACAGCACAACTTACCTGAGAACAAACAAGAGAGAGATATAAGAGCAACACTCCATATGAAGAGGATCGAGTCAAATGAAAGCCAAAAATAAGTGAATAACTATTGAACTGGAGAAAAAAAGGGAAAAGGAAGAAAATAAAGGGAAAGGAAGACCATGTGAAGAAAACGTGGAAGATTTAATGGAGGACTAAAAGCAAATTATTAAATGAAGGAAAAAAAGACTTTGGAGGAAAGAAAGATAGAAAAAGAAAGGAAAGGGGAAGGAGGAACACGTAGAGGAAATATGGAAGATTTAGCGAAGGAGTGAATGACGAAAAAGAAACCAATTGCAATAAGGAATAGAAACAAACAATGAACGGACAAAAGAACTGGAAAGGAAAGTGGAAATAAATAAAGAAATATTGGAAGGAAGATCACATGGAGGAAGAAAAGTGGAAGGCTAAGAGGAAAAGAGAATGTAGGAAGAGGAATGAATTGAAATGAGAGATGGAAGTAAAAAAATAATGAAGGAAAGAAATGGAGGGAAAAGTGGAAAGGAAGAGAAGGTAAATGAAAGATAGATCATGTGGAGAAACGTTTGAAGAAGGTTTGTAAAAGTAAAAAGTAAAAATAAAATTGAAATGAGGACCAGAAGAAAGAATATATGAAGGAGGACAAAGAAAATAGTGGAAACAATGGGAAGGAAGAAAGAGGAAATGTTAGGCAATGCACGGGGAATGAGGAAGGTATAGAGAGGCAGGAAGGAGGAAGGAAGGGAAGGAGGGAGGGAAAACGGAAATAATAAAGACCATATGATAGTAGAATAGTGAATGCTTACAAGGAGGGTTAAGAGTAGAGAAGGGAGGAAGGGAGGAAGGGAAGGTGTAAGTAACGAAAAGCCAGATAATAGCACAATCGTGAGTGTGTATCAGAAGGTTTAGAAAAGAGAGAGGGGGAGGCAGGAAGGAAGAGGAAGGAGGAAAATAGCAAAGGGTCACATGATAATACAAAGGTTAGTGTTGATCGGAGGGTTTGGAAAAAGAGAGAGGTGGGAGGAAGAGAGGGAAGGAGGGAAGGAAAAGCGAAGAGAGAAATATCACACAATCATAATAGTTCAAGTGAGTGTTTATTAAACGGTTTTGAAATCGAGAGTGGGGGGAAGGAAGGAGGAGGAGGAAGGAAAGAGAAATAACATAAATCACATATTTAAAAAAGTGTGATTATCAGAATGCTTGGAAATAGAAAAGGGGGAGGGGGAGGAAGACAGGAAGGGAGGGAAAAGAGCGAAATAGCAAAGTGTTATAATGATAATACTAAAGTAAGTGTTTATCAGGTCTATAAAGAGGGAGGGAGAAAGGAAAGGAGCGAGGGGAGGAAGAGGAAAGAGGAAAACAACAGAGGATAACATGATCATACCGAAAAGAGTTTATCAGAATGTTTACAATAAGAGAGAGAGAGAGAGAGAGAGAGAGAGAGAGAGAGAGAGAGAGAGAGAGAGAGAGAGAGAGAGAGAGAGAGAGAGAGAGAGAGAGAGAGAGAGAGAGAGAGAGAGAAAACTAAGGGCGGGAGGAAGTATAAACAAATAAACGATACAGAAGAGTGTATCAGAGAGCTTAGACAAAGAGAGAGCGGGAGAGAGAGAGAGAGACAGAAAGAAAGGAAAAGAGGGAAGAAGTATGTAACAAAGGCTAACATGATAACACATAAGAGTGTATATAGAGTGCAGCTAACGTCCACACCTGACATCAGACATACATTTGTACAGGCAGAGACAGATCGTATATAGCAGAGCCCGGCGCACGCACTCACCCGCGGCTCCTAGCCCCGTGCTGAGCGTGACGGCGCCGGCAAACAGATCAAAATATCCATCATGATAAAATGCAATAACGTCTGTTTATGTCAATATTGGGGCGGCAGCAACGACAATAACTAGAACTAGAACTATACTATACTATTTTTACTACTAATATCATACCAATTCTCTCTCTCTCTCTCTCTCTCTCTTACCAACACTAAAATTACATTAAGAAACACAACACCAACAATATAAATAACAAATAACAATGAGCTGATAAAAGTAACGCAAACCACACAAAACAAACGCAATACAGTACAAGCAAACGACACAATACAATACAAACAATAAAATCGACGGGGACAACAGCGACAACTTAAACCACAAAAGCAATAATAATAATAATAATGATAATAATAACAATGGGTTCCCATGAGTGTTTTTTTTAGCTTCATGGTACAGGAGGAAGGCCGTTTGTGATGACCCTCATCACACTACCTTTGCAAATGTCAAAACTACTACGAGAACTTTGTCAAATATGTTTGCTTACGCGCTGAAATGTTTTAACAATATGGACCAAGCCTAGTCTGAACAAGTAATATGAAAGTGGCTCTCGGGTCGAAAACTCTCGCACTGCTTATTGAAAACTTCTGAGAATACACTGACACAAAGAATCCGTATGTCTGAGATTTGTCAACGGGTGAAAATCGGAATATCTAAAATCGAGGCGTATTGACAAGTTTTCTTATGGCAAAAGTTCTGCAATATGGAAAACCTCCTTGAAGATAGCATAGTCTTCTTTAGCATAAGAGAAAACTAAAGACTTGAAACTTCAATCTTCTGAATGAGTGTAAGGAGAGATTGCCATTATGTTCATGTGCATGCGGTCAAACCTAGAATTTTTTTTGAAATGGTAGTAATGGTGGTGGTGGTTGTAGTAGTAGTCAAAGTAATGGGAGGATACGCGGTGGCCGCGTGGTTAGCGTGAGGGGATGGTGAGCTGGGGGCACCTGGGTCGAGACCCAGCGCTACACCCTGACGCCTTTCAATCATCGCCGAGGGGCGGATGAGTACCCATATGCTGTCCAGATGTTTAGTCATCCCAAACTTCAGCGACTTCGGTCATGAGGAGCACGGGGTTGGGGGGTTGGGGGGGGAGGCATGGGCCTGGCAGGAGTCATCTATCGAGGCAGTCAATATGAAGAAAATTCGCCTGCGCCACTAACGGGTTGGGGTCGTCCACGAGACCCAAGAAATGGCGTTACAGGCAGCACCAAAGTGGTAGTGGTAGGAATGGCAGCAGCAGTAATAGTAATAATGGTTGGAGCAGCAGCCGGAGAGATGAGTGGGAAGGTGAGTAATAGAATGGAGATGAATATAACAAGAAGAACAGTACCAGCAATACTGATAAGAACGATAGGCAGAGGGAAGGAAATTCAAATGTTGCAAGTCATGGTAAATCAAGACATCCTACAGCTAATAGGAGTCAGTAAACATGGAACAGGAAGAAACGTAGAAGAAAGAAAAATAAAAGAGCAAGGGAAAAGAGTGAAGGATAGTTGACAACAGACAAAGACACTCACTTGAGAGAACTGATACATGACCAGACATAGGCACAACACGGCTTCGGAATATGAAGGGAAGCAGCCACAGCGCTCACTGGGACACACGAAGCAACAGCGCACTACACAACCCAAGAAAAACAATGAAAAAAATGAATTAATATACTAAATAAGTTGCTTTACCGTAAGGTAGTCCCAATAACAGTAATAAAAGGATATCGTAATAGAAGGAACACATAATGAATACTCCGACACAGGGAAAGTATATACTGGGTCTGACTTTGGGAAGAGATGGAGCTGGGAAACACATGAATGAGTCAGTAGGAAAGGAAGAAGAGAGAACTGATGGGATGATGTAGGCTCAAAAGCCTTCCTGACGCCTCACTCCTGCCTGCCGTCCCGGCGTCCCTTCTTAGTGAAACGACGCCGCCTTCTTCTTGTTTTGCCGGTACCGCTTCCTCTTCCTGGCCTTCTTCTCCTTGGGCGAGATGTTGTCTATTGCGATCGTCTTATATGTGAAGGGAAATAGGAGGTGCCACATGTAGGCCGTCGAGCCTACTTCAGTCTCCTTGTTTCTTTTCTGTTTATTTTTGTGAAACGATTTTGCTTTAGATTTTGGCGTTGAAAAGGAGCCTGCAGAGGAGGAGGAGGAGGAGTAGTGGTAGGAGGAGGAGTAGTGGTAGGAGGAGGACGCGTACGAGGAGGAGGAAGCCGAAGAAGAAGAAGAGGCCGAGTAGGAAGGCTTCCTCCCCGGAGCCTTGGCCTGACTGGCCGTGCTCCTTATCCGTGCGTCGTATCGGGCCCGTGAGTCGGGGTCGGCGAGCGTCTCCATCACCTGCTGCAGCTGCTGGAATTTTGTCTTGGCGTTCCGGTCATTCGGGTTCTTGTCAGGGTGAATTTTGAGGGCGAGGCGGTGGTAGGCTTTCTTGATCTCCTGCAGGTGGCCTCGGTCTTCACGCCCAGGAGCTCGTAGTGGGTTTTGTTTGCCATTGGTCCAGGTAGTGGATACACGCGTATAGGCGTTCCATTCAGCACGTCACCTCGGTGTCGGACACGCCGTTTTGGGTAGCTCGGAGTTGACATTGCATGGTCCCGAGTCTAGAGCTGGATGGCATACCTTTAAGGGCGCAAATCACTGCGATGCTAAGGTCTCTGTAGTCACTTTACCCCAACTAACCAAGAAGACCCCCCCACTGTTACCTTAGGGGAAGGGGAGGGGGGGCCTCTAGGCTAAGCCTGCGCAAGATAACTATAGGGAGAAAAAAGCTGAGGTGTGCGAAGCCGTCGTCATGACCACTATGTACAGGAGGGAGCATAGGGATACATGCAGACCACAGGAAGCCAGTCGGCGTACACACGGCGCCTCCTGGGAATGGTTGATTCACCGAGCTCCTTTCCCGGCCATAAATGTGTCTAACCTCTACTGAAAATTTTCAGTGGTGTCTGCCCATTGTGTTCTATTCACCTACCACCACCTGGTCGTGAAGTAGTTCTTTGCCATTTCCTTCCTCAACCTAAATTCATCTAATCTGTATCACTTGTTGTTTGTCCTTTTCTCTGTGTATTTTTTTTATATAAGTGTTTCATCAGGAACTCCCTTGCCAATCCCTTTAACCTATTCAGAAACCCCATTTGCATCTCCTCGAAGTCTACGCCTTTGAAAAGAATGTAAGTTAAGGTTTTCAATTGTTCTCTGCTGTAAAATATAAATCCTTGGAGCAGTTTAATCATTCATTCATTCGAGTACTGATTCGAGGGAATCTATATGCATTATGTAATGGATGCACAAAGGGAAAAAAAGGATGACTCAGGTGGGACCTAATCAACAAAAGGTAAAGTTGACAGCACACCCTACAGTGCGCGTGGCGGCGGTGCTCATCTCCGTCCCGTTGGTCCTCTGAACCTGTGGTGGATAAGAATCCATTACCCCGACACGGGCCAGTGTAACATCCGGGTTTCCACATCCTGCCTTCCCCAGCTTTCCCCAGATATTCGTTCATCGACCATCCCGAAGAGGAGGATGAACAGCTGGGTGGGCTGCACTCCGACTGCCAAGGCCGGGACTCGAGCCCTGGCCCGCAGATTTGTAGTCAGGGATGCTAACCACTGCGCCGAGGGAACGCATAACCTACTCAGTGCCAGATACAGTTATTTGATTCAGGTGTTCTTGGTGTGTCGGTTCTTGCGCTTTTTACAATAAATGTCAAGACTGTTTGCGCAGATCCTGGCAGTAATACAATGGCTGCTTTTTCTTTTTTTCCCCCTTTCTCTCGTCCGTCCAAACCCATAAACACACCCACTTCGATATCTTTAATTGTCCCGTGTACTCCCTCTCCCACCCACCACCACTGCTGCCACCATGAGGTGAAGGAAGAGGAGGAGGAGGAAGAGGAAACATGGAAACATGAACTAACAGGCAGCAGAAAGCCTGTTGGCCTGCTTTCAGTGATTTAATCAATCCGTTTGCCATAGGAGTGGCATGCAGGGAAGGATTAAAGTACTTGTGTATCTACTCTTGGATACGTTCAGTTCACTCCCGATGCAGGAAAGTGGCGATCAATGCGAATCTTGAAGGAGTTGATGCTCTCTGCGCTAACCACTTCTGCAGGAAGGCTGTTCCAGTGGCGAACAACTCTATTCGAGAATTAACTCCTGCCGATGTCGGCATTGCATCGCTTTGCTTGAATTGTTTTTCCGTTGTTTCTTGTTCTCAGGTTAGTTTGTAGCGTGAAGAGTTTGGAGTGATCAACGTTGCTGAGCTTTTCCAGGTACTTGAAGACTTGTATCATGTCTCCCCGCAGTCGTCTCTTTTTCAACGTGAAGAGGTTGAGTCGCTCGAGTCGCTCTTCATAGGGATTCGTCCTCAGTGATGGTATCATTTTCGTGGCGCGGCGCTGTACTCTCTCAAGTAATTCAATGTCTTTCCTGTAATTTAGAGACCAGAATTGCACGGCGTATTCCAGGTGGGGCCTTACCAGCGAATTATACAAGGATAACATAACTCCCGGCGTCTTGTATTCGAAGTTCCTCGCTATGAACCCAAGCATTTGTATTGGCTTTCTTACAGGCGGACTTGCAGTGTTTTGTTTGTTTCAAGTCACTGCTGATGGTGACCCCGAGGTCTCTTTCCTCTTGCACAACATGTAGTGGTTCGCCACCCATGTGGTATGTGTGGTTGCTGTTTCTGGATCCGATATGCATTACTTTACATTTGGTAGTGTTGAAGAACATCTGCCATTTTTCTGACCACCGAGTGATCAGGTCCAGGTCTCTCTGAATAATTTCGCAGTCTGCCGTCGTGAGGGCCTTCCCACCCACCTTTGTGTCGTCGGCAAATTTTGAAAGATTGGATTTCAATCCTAGTTCTAGGTCGTTGATATATATGATGAAGATTATGGGTCCCAGCACTGACCCTTGTGGTACTCCACTTGTGACCGGGAGCCACTCGGAGGCCTGTCCGTTGAGTACAACTCTGTTTTCTTCCAGTGAGCCAGTCTTTGATCCACGCTGTCAGGTTGTCGCCTAACCCCGCCGACTTGAGTTTCCTGAGGAGTCTTTCGTGTGGGACTTTGTCAAAGGCGTTTTGAAAGTCTAGATATATAACATCACTGGGGATATGATTATCCCAGTTTTCATAGATACCTTGGAAGAAGTCCAATAAATTGGTTAAGCATGAGCGCTTATTCCTGAAACCCTGCTGAGCATCGGAAATGATGTTGCTGTCTTCAAGGAACCTAAGGAGTTTGTCTCTGATGATCTTTTCGAGGATTTTTCCCGCCACTGAGGTTAAGCTGATTGGTCTGTAGTTTAGGGCCATGCTTTTGTCTCCCTTTTTGTAGATCGGTGTTACGTTCGCTTGTTTCCAGTCTTTCGGGACTTTGTTTTGTTGTAGTGACAGATTGTAGATGGCGGTGAGTGGGTGGAGGATTTGCTGCTTGAGTTCCTTGAGTAGCCTGGGTGACAAGTCGTCGGGTCCGGTGGACTTGTTTGTCTCGAGTTTGTCTAGGTACTTTTCACATCCTGTTCGTAGATTGTACCAATTTCTAGGGGAGTGATTCCCATCGGTGGGGTAGGGCTCTCGGGTACGGACTGGGTGTTCTCGACCGTGAAAACAGACGCGAAGTTTTTGTTTAGGATTTCGACCATTTGTCTGCTGTCCTGTGTTAGTACGTCACTTTGTAAGAGTAGGTAGGAAGACACCTACCGAACGGGCGTGAGCTACTCCCGGTGAGGATATATGGGAAGCGAGGAGGTGCTGAAGCCCTTCAAAGACCCTTCCCATGTCCTCACTAACTGTTTCCTTTGTCTCATCAGAGAGTAGTTCAGCATGCTCTCTAAAGACAGTTCCTCTCTCTTTTTACACCAAACTACATTCACACAACACACACACCTTTTCCCAAAATTCAAAATTCAAAATGACGAGAAATTACCGAGCCTCGGAGTCCCCACCTGTGGGGGGGACCATAAATTCCCCCAGGGAGGACTCCTCTTCTGGCTGCCGACTTGAGAGGTGTCCTGATAACTCCTCGAACCTCCTCCTTATCAATTTCTGCAACATTCGCGGTCTTCGTTCTAAATTTCATTCTGTGGAACACCTTCTCTCCTCCTCTAAACCTCACCTTCTCTTCCTCATCGAAACACAGGTTTCTGAGGCTACTGACAGCAACCTCTACTCTGTTCCCTCCTACTATCTCTATCCTAAATTTCAAACCAAAGCTGGATGTTGCGCCTACGTGCGCAACGACATCACTTGCTCTCGTGCCCACGACCTTGATTCTTCTGAATTTTCTACCATCTGGCTAAGACTTCATTGTCATTCTATTACTAAATACATCTGTGCTGTCTATCTCTCACCTAACTCTACTAACTATGTAAAATTCTTTGACTATTTGAACTCAAAAGTGAAGCATATCTTGACTCACTCTCCCTTCGCTGAATCTCAATCTTAGGAGATTTCAATGTTCACCTCCAGCTTTGGCTTTCATCCTCTTTCACTGACCAGCCTGGTGAACAAGCCTACAACTTTGCTCTCCTCAACGACCTAGAGCAGTTCGTTCAGCACCCTACTCGTATTCCCGACCGTCTTGGAGACACGCTCAACATTCTAGACCTCTTCCTTACCTCTAATCCTTCTGCTTACTCTGTCAAACTGTTCTCTCCGTTGGGCTCCTCCGATCATAACCTTATTTCTGTATCTTGTCCTATCGCTCCTGTACATCCCCTGGAACCACCGAAGAGGCGATGGATGCTTCTGGCATTTTGCTTCAGCTCGGTGGGACGACTTGAGGATGTACTTTTCCGATTTCCCGTGGAATGATTACTGCTTCCAGGAGAGAGACCCTCTGTGTGTGCCCAGCTCATCACAGAGGTGATTGTCTCTGGAATGGAGGCATACATTCCACGTTCTTTCTCTACTCCTCATGCTAAAAAGCCTTGGTGTAATCATGCTTGTTCTCTTGCTATTACAGATAGAGAGACAGCTCACAAAAGGTTCCAGAGCCTTCGAACACCCGCTAACTTTGACCTTTACATTTCAGCCCGGAATCGTGCGAAATCTATTCTCCGACTTACCAAAACTTCTTTTATCAATAGAAAATGTCAATAACTTGCTTTTTCTAATTCTTCCCGTGACTTCTGGCATCTAGCCAAAAATATCTCCTCCAATTTCACTTCTTCCTCTTTCCCTCCTCTCCTTAACCCTGACGGCAGCAGTGCCATCTCATCTGTCTCTAAGGCTGAACTCTTCGCTCAAACTTTCTGTAAGAACTCTACCCTGGACGATTCTGGGCATATTCCTCCTACTCATCCCTCCTCTGACTCCTTTATGCCTGTTCTTAAAATTCTTCCAAATGATGTTTTCTATGGCCTCTCTGGCCTCAACTCTCAGAAGGCTTATGGACCTGATGGAGTGCCTCCTATTGTCCTTAAAATCTGTGCTTCCGTGCTGACACCCTGCCTTGTCAAACTCTTTCGTTTCTGCCTATCAACATCTACCTTTCCTTCCTGCTGGAAGTATGCCTTTGTACAGCCTGAGCCTTTGAAGGGTGACCGTTGCAATCCCTCAAACTACCGCCCTATAGCTTTACTTTCCTGTCTATCTAAAGCTTTTGAATCAATCCTTGACCGGAAGATTCAAAGGCACCTTTCCACTTCTAACCTTCTATCTGATCGCCAGTATAGGTTCCGCAAGGGGCGTTCTACTGGTGATCTCTTTGCCTTCTTAACTGACTCTTGGTCATCCTCTCTTAGCCGTTTCGGTGAAACCTTTGCTATTGCGCTGGACATATCAAAAGCTTTTGATAGGGTCTGGCACAAATCTTTGCTTTCCAAACTACCCTCCTACGCTTTCTATCCTTCTCTCTGTACCTTTATTTCCAGTTTCCTTTCTGACCGTTCTATTTCTGCTGTGGTGGACGGTCACTGTTCTTCCCCTAAACATATTAACAGTGGTGTCCCACAGGGTTCTGTCCTATCTCCCACTCTCTTTCTGTTGTTCATTGATGATCTTCTTTCCAAAACGAACTGTCCTATCCATTCTTACGCCGATGACTCCACTCTGCATTACTCAACTTCTATTAATAGAAGAGCCACTCCACAGGAACTTATCGATTCAAGGCTGGAGGCAACAGAACGCTTAGCCTCAGACCTTACTATTATTTCCGATTGGGGCAAGAGGAACCTGGTGTCCTTCAACGCCTCAAAAACACAGTTTCTCCACCGATCCACTCGACACAATCTTCCAAACAACTATCCCCTGTTCTTCGACAACACTCAGCTATCAACTTCTTCAACACTAAACATTCTCGGTCTATCCTTAACTCAAAATCTCAACTTGAAACTCCATATCTCATCTCTTACTAAATCAGCTTCCTCTAGGCTGCGCGTTCTGTACCGTCTCCGCCAGTTCTTCTCCCCCGCACAGTTGCTATCCATTTACAGGAGCCTTGTCCGCCCTCGTATGGAGTACGCATCTCATGTGTGGAGGGGCTCCACTCACACAGCTCTCCTTGACAGAGTGGAGTCAAAGGCTCTTCGTCTCATCAAATCTCCTCCTCATACTGATAGTCTTCTACCTCTCAAATTGAGCCGCCATGTTGCGTCTCTTTCTATCTTCTATCGATATTTTCATGCTGACTGCTCTTCTGAACTTGCTAACTGCATGCCTCCCCCCCTCCCGCGGCCCCGCTGCACACGTCTTTCTACTCATTCTCATCCCTATACTGTCCAAACCCCTTATGCAAGAGTCAACCAGCATCTTCACTCTTTCATCTCTTACGCTGGTAAACTCTGGAACAATCTTCCTTCATCTGTATTTCCTCCTGCCTACGACTTGAACTCTTTCAAGAGGAGGGTATCAGGACACCTCTCCTCCCGAAATTGTCCTCTCTTTTTGGACACTCCTTCGATCTCTATTCAGGAACAGTGAGTAGCGGGCTTTTTTATATAAATTTTTATTTACGCCCTTGTACTGTCTCCTTAGCTGTAAAAAAAAAAAAAACTTACATCTTTTAGGGGACCGATATTGCCTTTTGTCTTCTTTTTGGTTCTTATATACGTGAAGAACTTTTTCGGGTTGGACTTGGCTTCGCTCGCAATCTGCTTTTCATTGTCGCGTTTACGCTGGCGAATGAGAAGCTTTGATGGTACTGTTCGCGTGCCTCGTCAGTGCTGTTTTCCTTTAGCAAGTTGTATTTTCTGTTCTTTGAATTAATCGCCGGTCGAACTTGGGTAGTCATCCATGGTGGGCTTATGGCATTATTTGTTCTAGTCTTCATGGGAACAGTTGTTCTCTCTACCTCTAAGAGTTTGTTCTTGAAGCCCACAGGAGTGAGGTTCATGAGTTCCCAAGTTGTCTGGGTTAGCAGCTCACGAGCGAGATTAAAATTTGCTCTTTTGTAGTTTGGAATCTTGGACGTGTTTTCGGTGAGTTCGTGGTCTGTTCTGATCTTTAGGCGAATTAGGTGATGGTCGCAACCACTTAGTTTTTTGCCGACCTGACATTCACGTGTGAGATCGGAATCACTCACGAGTACTAGGTCTAATAAGTTATTTTCCCCTGTAGGTTGGGTAACAATCTGAGTTAGAAAAGTGTCCTCTAACATTTCGAGCAATCTGTTACCCTCCCGATCTCCAATCATCGTGTTCCAGTCAATGTTGGAACAGTTAAAGTCCCCGATAATGACTGATTGTTTGTTTTGTGTTATGGTGGGAATTTCCTCATACACAGCTGCGTCGTCCGCTGCTTGTTGCTTTGGAGGTCTGTAAACGGTTCCAATCGTTATTTTGTTGTGCTTGCTAGTCTCCAGTTCAACACATACAGTGTCATATTTCTCTGAGTCCCCTTTGGTTATTTTCACGGCCGGGTATTTGTTCTTGACGTATCATATAACACCTCCTCCTTTCTTGTGAAGTCTGTCCTGGAATTGAGAATTCGGTCATTAGGTGGTCAGAGATGCCCCACGTTTCGGTGATGGCAATCACGTCCGGTCTTTCTACGTCAACGTAGGTAAGTAACTCATTCCGTTTAGGTATTAAGGTCCGCGCGTTGGTGTATTTTTTTTTTTACAACAAAGGAGACAGTTCAAGGGCACACACAAAAAAAACATTAATAAAAAAAAGCCCGCTACTCGCTGCTCCCAAAAAAGAATCAAAAGAGGTGGCCGAAAGAAAGGTCAATTTCGGGAGGAGAGGTGTCCTGATACCCTCCTTTTGAAAGAGTTCAAGTCGTAGGCAGGAGGAAATACAGATGAAGGAAAATTGTTCCAGAGTTTACCATCGTGAGGGATGAAAGAGTGAAGATGCAGGTTAACTCTTGCATAAGGGGTTTAGACAGTATAGGGATGAGCATGAGTAGAAAGTCGTGTGCAGCGGGGCCGCGGGAGGGGGGGAGGCATGCAGTTAGCAAGTTCAGAAGAGCAGTCAGCGTGGAAATATCGATAGAAGATAGAAAGAGAGGCAACATCGCGGCGGAATTTAAGAGGTAGAAGACTATCAGTAGGAGGAGGAGAGCTGATGAGACGAAGAGCCTTAGGGTGGTGTTACTAGACGGAAGGTCGAGGACAAGTTACTTCCCATGAAGTCAAGTCGTTACTGAGAGTACTTGAAATGCCCGCCAAAATACTGGAACATGGTCGAGTGTCGAGGACACGGGTACCCCCGTGTCTTCGTCGAAATCGTGATTTAAATTGTTATCAGAATTTAGACTGAATGTAAAAAATACAATAAATTATAAAATAAATTTTCGGGAAAAAAATATCCTATTAGGCAGAACACTAGTGTTTCTCTGATAACAGTACCTGTTCCGCGTTTTACAAGAATAAGGCGTCGTGACGACAACAAGCTCCCCCCTCCGGCCTGGCGTCACGCGGGAGAGGAAGGCTGCCGCCATTACTACAATTCATCATCCATATACAGGTAAGACCAAGCGTATTTTCCCGGCTGTGAATGATTGTTTAGTGTTTTTAAAGTGGCAGGATACGTTAGGCGGGATAAGGCGTGTTTACAACTTGCTGGAAGGCTGACAGGAGGCTCGCCTTTCATCGCCATGCCGTAGCCCCAACAAAATGTATTATTACACCCGGGTGAGGGAGCTTGACAGGATGTATAATCTTATTATTCGTGCTTGGTAATACTAAGAGGTCTCCGTGGTTCAGTGGTCAGCGTGGCTGACTTCTTGTACGCGGTCCCGTGTCCGTTTCATGACCCTCTGTGTGAGCGTGGTGCTCACCCTGCTGTTCTTCCTCCCTCTGGGGCTGGTTGATATATTGGTACCTGGGGAAACCTGGGAAGGTAAACTGTGGTAACCGGATGTTACACTGGCCCTGTGTCCTGGGTGTTGGGCCCTCCTACCACAGGCTCACGTGTTCATGTAACGGAGAACCCACGCGCAGCTCAGCTATAGCGTGTGCCCCAACTTTACCTTAACTTTGGTAATACTACAGTGAGCCTGACGCCAGTAAACCTCAATAAGTATGAATTGTGAATGCTATGAAATAGGTCAAGGAAGCAGCCTTCATTACTGAGCCTGCCCACCCCAGCATGGCCAATATTAATATTTCACACCATTATGGGGAATAATTACATTGGCCATCTAAGCTCAAGCTTATATTCAGACAGACCTTGATGCTTAAGTTCCACTTCAAATGAAAATAATCCTTGATGAGGGTGATGACACAAAAGATTAAATATAATTTTTATTACAGAAAAGCAGCAATGGCAGCCTACAGACACCTGCTACGTAGAGTGGCTCACTTGGGACAATGGGAAGACCTCGAAATCAGGAGGAGAACCAGTTTGTTCAGGAGCCGTAGGGATCCCTTTGAACTTTACTAGGAAGAGGAGTTCACTCAACGAGTTCGGCTCTCAAAGAAAGTAACCCTGGATCTCTTATCAAAATCCAGCACCTATTGCCAGATTCTACCAGGAAAAGAGGTAAGCTTAAAATATCATAGGTCTGAAAATATAAAAATGCCATTCTTTACAGGTACTTTAATCAGACCTGATCAAGCTGTGGCTAGCAAGATTAATGTACTGATGCTTAACTGCAACAGGAGCCGATTCAGGAAAAAAGTTTGCCGGAGGCCCGATTGTTGAAAAGTCCGATGAAATTGCCTACCACACAATTTGGAATGTTCTGCGAGTTTTGTTGTTATAGCCGCAGCGCACTTCTGAGCTAGTTTCCAGTATTCGCTCAGGACCATGGGGGGGCGGCCCCTGGGTCCCCCTTTAGATCTGCCAACGAACCACAACCATAAACAGGGACAGCCCTGATAGTTCTCAAATTATACGAGGTGCCAAAGTCACAGATCCATACCCTAGTTATTCTCAGCTATGTAAAAATATGTCTACATATATGTCTATGATTTTTTGTCAAATTATCATTCTTAAGGAATAAATGTTTATTTCATATTTCCTAGCGATAGAGTTTAGGTCAAAGCAAACAATTCAGTTCAACATATCTTTTGACACACTTTTCTAACATGAGTTTCTGTTGTCAGCCATAATTTCTGTGGGGGGGAGCTAGGGGGCTACAGCCCCTCCAATGTTTTTCAATCAGCCTTAAAATGCCCCTAAAAGTGCCTATTTACAAAATATTCCCTCACCTGCACATCCTTGCTTCGATCGCTACCCTCTTCCCCCGCCCACCTCATGAAACTATGATGCCTTATAGACCCCTGCAAAATCTGCAAAATTATGGGCTTGGTTATTGATTGGTTGAAAAGTAGGATAAGGCAGTCATCCACATTCTCAGTGAAAGTAAGGTGAAGGTAGGGGCACATACTATAGTTGCACATGGCCTGAGTGCTGACCTCTGTCACATTAGCACTATAGCCTGTGGTGGATATGAACCCATTACCCCAAAAGAGAGGGCAGGTGTAACATCTGGGTTACCACAGGTTTCCACAGGTACCCATTAATTTGACAGGCACAAGAGGGAGAATGAACAGTTGGGTGAGGTGCACACCGACTGGGATTTGAACCTAGATCTGTGGATTTGTAGCTTGGCACGATAACCACATCACCATGGAGGTGCAGTCATCAGGAATTATTATTATTGCTATTGTTGTTATTATTATTATTATTATTATTATTATTATTATTATTATTATTATTATTATTATTTATTGTTATTATAATTATAATTATTATTATTTTCATTATTATTAATTAATTTATTATTATTATTATTATATATTTTTTTATAATTATATATAATTATTATTTTCATTATTATTAATTAATTTATTATTATTATTATTATTATTATTATTATTATTATTATTATTATTATTATTATTATTTATTGTTATAATTATTGTTATTATTTTCATTATTATTAATTAATTTATTATTATTATTATTATTATTATTATTATTATTATTATTATTATTATTATTGTTATAATTATTATTATTATCATTATTATTATTATTGTTATTATTATTATTATTATTATTATTATTATTATTATTATTATTATTATTATTATTATTATTATTATTATTATTTTTGTTAGTATAACTAATTATTATTAGTATTAATATTATTATTATTAATATTATCATTATTATTATTATTATTAATATTATCATTATTATTATTATTAATATTATTATCAGCCTGTTTCCGGATGTCAGGAGTATACTGGGCCCTGGGAGAACCTTCTTTTCTCTTGTAGGTACACACCATCCCGAAACAAAACAGAAGTGTGTACCATTTATGTAGCTGTGGTCTCTTGTACCCCATTATGGTGGTCTCAATTACCCCATGTTATATAAAGATCAATACAAAGTAAACATTAACATTGATCACCTCCACATTGGCTGTATACTTACATAGGATGCCTGGCTACAGATCACAGAAATTGGACTTGGCTGAGGGACACGGCTTGTGTACAGCACACCTTAGCGTTACTGGGTCACATTCCTCGAATATACATACACAAATGAATAGGAATGAGGGGTACTTGTGGAATGAGTGAAAAGATGTGGTTTACATTTTCAGATCTTATGTACTTGAATGTCTACAAAACAGAAGTTAACAAAACAGTCCTACCTATTATTTTTTTTGTTTAATTTTTAAAAGAAATTTCCTTAGCTGGTCTCAGTTGCCCCAGGTGGTCGAAATAGCCCCGTTCTATGGTGTGTGTGTGTATATATATATATATATATATATATATATATATATATATATATATATATATATATATATATATATATATATATATATATATATATATATATATATATATAGATATTTTCTGATAAATATTTCTTTCTTACAGGGCTTCCAATCCCACCACGTCTCCAGCTGCTGGTAACCTCCGCTACTATGCCACTGGGAGCTTCCAGCTTGACATGGGGATTGCTGTGACATGTCGCTGCCCAGTGTATCTACTCTGTGTCAAGACTGTGACCAGTGCAATCTGCCAGCTAGCAGGGGACTACATAAAGTTCCCCAGTCCTGCTGAAGAACAGGATGTCATGCGACAATTTGCTGAGGTAGCTGCCATGCCCGGAGTTATTGGATGTGTAGATGGTGTACACATCCCAATCATCAGTCCAGGTGGAGAAGATGCAGAACATTACCGCTGCAGGAAATGCTTTTATTCATTGAATATAATGGGGGTCTGCAACTCATCCATGCTCTACACAAATCTGGTCGTGAACTGGCAAGGTAGTGCACATGATGCCCGCATCTTCAGTGAGTCTGTTTTGTGTGCTACTCTGTAGGGAGGGCAGTACAGAGGATACTTGTTGGGGATTCGGGCTATGCCTGTAAAGCTACCTTTAACTCCCATTCGAATTCCTCGTAATGTTAAGGAGAGGCATTACAATGCCTCTCACATCAAAACAAGGAACCTGATCGAGAGAACGTTCGGGATTTGGAAGAATAGATTTGCTATTATCTCAAAGCCTATGTGAACAGCACTCTCAACATCTTAAAATATTGTGACTGCATGTGCCATCCTGCTCAATATTGCAATCCTCAACAAACTCCCGAGTGACATGCAAGAAGAAGAACTTGAGCCCATCAACATAGACATACTTGCAGATTATGATGTAGGCACTGGAAATGCTCGCAGAGCTTCCATTGTTGAGAGATTCTTTAGATCTTCTGTGGATGTCAAAATGTACACCATTGAGTGCTGGCAATGGAACCCAGGCTTCTGGATAGGAGTCAGGGCAGCAAGCCAACTGAGCCATCGATGATTTAAAAGTTCTCCGTCTAGTCCAAGACCCACACCGGCCACGGTGCCCCACACAGCCTCATACCAGAACACTTCCTGCTCCACTGCCTTAGATTCCACTCCCTCCGCTCCAACCCCAAAGCATCCCTAGCCAAACTCAACATCCACAGGCCAACTCTAGAAGACCTGCTGGGCAGCGACACCCTCAGCCCCAACACTGCCTTCCAAGCCCTCAAGTGTATGCAGACCTTCCTGCAGAAGTCGGGGCAACTCGACAGGATCTAACCCCTCCCCTGGTGACACATCGACCGAATAACAACATTTGCTAACATTTCACACCGACGCGGCTCAGGAGGCATGGTCCCACAGCCCAACCAGCCCCATAAAACACCCCAGAAAAGATGATCCCAGAGGCCACTTCTCTGGCACTGTATCTGACATCTCGCCCACTGTGGATATGCAGGAAAGGTGATTGCCCACACTCATGGTGGCTGGAAATGCTTTTATTTAACCCACAGTAGCACATGCGGTGCTATATATATTAGAGGAACTGCACAACACATTGAAAATTCAGTAATCTACATGACAAAATTTTTCACTATTATTGCAGTTTTTCTAATGTAAATATATACTACAGGTGGCATTATGGGTTGACTAAAAGCGATTAAAAGCGTTTCCAGCTACCATGAGTGTGAGCGAGGTCACTTTTCCTTCATATCCACAGTAGGGGCCAGGTGTCAGGTATAGTGCTGCATAAGTGGCCCTTGGCATGGTGACCTCAGTAGCTCAGTTGGGTTGATTTATACACAGATAGCCCAGGTTTGATCTTTTTTTTTCCCAGCCTATAGTGCTTTTAGGCTTTCTTGAGAGACCTGGATGGTAGTCGGCCCTAGCCCGTCATGATGCAGGCAAGTGTTTTATAGTGGCGCCGTCTTTTCTTGGTGTGGTGGTTGGTCACAGTGGTGTACATTTTGAGATCTTTATTGTAGTTTCTCTAATAATAAGTTATGTCTGTTCAGAAAATGAAAATAGCTTGTAAGATTTTGCATAAATATTTTCCGATCAAAATTTACAGTCTCTTTAATTTGTTCATTTCCTGCCTGAAGCCTATACGTACATAATCATGATATAAATAAATGAACAAAAATATTTATCAAACATCACTGAATATAATGTATTTCCTACTACAACTACTACTACTAACACTAGTTAATGTTGGCAATATATGCTAAAATGCTGATGATACAGAGATTGGCAGAGTAATTGAGTCGGATCGGGTCGCTAGTATTCTCCAGGATGAACTAGACAGATTGCGTGAATGGGCAGGGAAGTGGCAGATGGAGTTCAATGTCTGGAAGTGCAAAGAATGGGCTAATCACTCTGACGTAATATTCTTGATGTATAAATAAAACCCACACTGGCAGACGATAGTTATATTTTAACTAAACAGTTTGGTGGACACTGCCACCATCTTCAGTGGTGTAAAGAAAGACCACTGAAGATGGTGGCAGTGTTGGTTTTTATTTATACATCTGGAAGTGCAGTACTCTGAGTGTATATGGGAACAACCCCTCATAATTATTGGTTAAATGACACTCCCCTAAGAAGATCAAGGTGTGAGAGGAATTCAGGGATCTTGATGACCTCTGATCTCCATCTAAGAGCACAATGCATTCATCCTAGATATTGTGCAAATAGGGTATTGGGATTCATTTCAAGGAGAGTAAGCAACAAGTGCTGATGTCATCAAGCTATATTTAGCATTAGTTAGATCTTATCATGATAATGTGTTTTTTTTCTGGTCACCTTCATAATTGTAGAATGGGTATCAAAATGTTAGAATTGGTACAGTGGAGGATGACAAAGATGATTTACGGGTTCAAAAACTTGACATATGAGGAGACTCGAACAGTTAATTAAACTTGCATTTTCTAGAGAGGCAAAGGGTGCAAGGAGACTTGATCGAAGTTTATAAATGGATGAAGGGCTTTAATAAGGGGGATATTTATAAGGTTCTGATGGTAAGAGAGCTGGGTAGGACATGTAATAATGGGTTTAAATTTGATAAATTCAGATTCCACAGGGTCATAGGCAAAAAATACTTTACCAACAAGAGAATGAGTGGAACAGGCCTGGCCTTCATGTTATGAGAGTCAATAAGATGAACACATTAATAAAATGTTTAGATAAATTCATAGGTAGTGATGTTGGGGGGAGCTTACATGCTAACGGTGAAGAAGACTGGTGGTGGCCCTCCTCAATCACCTCCCAAGCTTTCCGAAGAACACGAGGCCGTTGCCTCCATGATTTCTGGAGAACTCAGTATGGGCGAGTGTGTCCTTGACACTCTTACAATACAAGATGGGCATGCAGTTGATGAGGCAGGCAATCCCATCATGGATGTTACTCTCCGGCATTCCCCAAACTGTCCAAAAATTTGGCTCTGCAGGTGTCTGCTGCCTCACGGATATGATGGCAAGTCTCCGTGAAGACATCTAGCTGCTGCTGCAACACCTCCCTGTGAAACTGGTACAGTTTCATCTGTTGGTCGTGCTCCTCTCTGGTCTGTTGAAGAAGGAGTTGGTGATACTCATCCTGCTGCTTCCGACAGGCCTGGTACTCTGCATCAAATTTCTTCCTCTGCCGTGGGGCACCAGAAGAAGAGGAGGCCACATTACATGTAAATGTAGTTAGTGATGGTGCAGTGGATGCAGAGGATGAAGCTTCTGGCTGGAAAGATGTAGAAGCACTAGGAGGTGCAGGTGCTTCAGCACATTCAGCGGCAGAAGTAGCAGAGGGGACCTCTGTCGGTGGCAGTTTTCCACTCACAGCTGTGAAATAATACAATGCATTATCAGTCATACTTATACATGAAAGATGATGTGACTCGGGAAATTTCTTCCTTCAATAACAATGTTAGCTTCTTTTCTTATAATACTTGAAAAAACACTACCCCATCAATAAAGGCACCAGAGGGAATTTGATATCTATTGCATTTATAGTTATTTAAATTTAATCCTAGACTGGGTCCCCTCAGAGCTTGTTTCTAGAAATGAGTAACTTATCTATCTATCTAAATATCTCTTTCTATCTATCTATCTATCTAACTATCTATCTATCTATCTATATATATATATATATATATATATATATATATATATATATATATATATATATATATATATATATATATATATATAGAGATATCTTCTCTCTCTCTCTCTCTCTCTCTCTCTCTCTATATATATATATATATATATATCTATATATATATCTATATATATATCTATCTATCTATATATATATATATATATATATATATATATATATATATATATATATATATATATATATATATATATATATATATATATATATATATATATATATTTTTTTTTTTTTTTTTTTGCATATCTTTTAACCTAAACCAGTGTATCAAAAAGTGAAAATTGATGATGAGAATAACAATGATAGTATTTATATGCAGCACCAGAACAAGAATGCAGAAAGCTGGATAATATAATGTGATATACTTTCAAGCAATGATTAACTTACTGAAAGTAACATCCATGATGGGAGTGCCTGCCTCATCCACTGGATGCCCATCTTGAATGGCAAGAGTGTCAAAGACATCCTCGCCCATGTTGAGTTCTCCAGAGATCATGGAGGCAACAGTCTCATGTTCTTCTGTAAACTTGGGAGGTGATGGAGGAGGGGCACCACCAGTCCTCTTCACCTTCAGCTTGTAGGCTCTCTCTTCCTTTTTCACACTGCAATGAAACATGATTTTAATAACAATAATATATCAAAGGCATACTGAATTGTAAACCCTTTAACAATACACCTCTGCAATGCAGTGGTTCGAGTCCCTAACAATGAATCTGCGGGCCTGGGCAGTCGGCATGCAGCCACCCAGCCGTTCATCCTTCCTTTCACCCGGGTACCTGGGGCCACCAGGGAAAGTAAACTGTGGTAACCCAGATGTTACACTGGTACTGTATCTGGTTTATGGGTTGTCTCATGACAGGCTCAAAGGATCAATGGGATGGAGATGAGCACTGCCACCACTAGCAGCTATAGCGTGTGCTCCCAACTTAACCTTTTCCTTTACCTTTTTTACCCTTTGACCAAATATAGTAAAGAGCATTGGAAACAACTTGTTGTACCAAAATTGATATTAGTGTTGCAGATTTAATATTCTAGTGCCTATTAATATTAATAGTGTTTGCATTAAAGATACATTGCTATTCAATTAGGTTGATAACATGGGATTATTTTAGTTTGAATATAGCTCTTAACTAACAAAGCAAGAATTAATGGGTTACTATTTGATCAGCAATGGTATAATATTATCATATGTAAGAGCTACACCTGCTCTATGCTTATTGCTATTCTACCAGTAATTCTTTCTTTTTGCCTTACAAATAACATGTAATAACAATGAAAAACAACTATAGCCTATTTTTAATGCATTATGATTATTTTGGATCTGGAGAACACATTATTAGTGTAATCTGTGTCTCAAAAGGTGAAAAGTTGATCATTTTAATCATCACCCAAACACTGGAGTGGATAGGTATTTATCAAAGGGGGGCACATCTGAGTATGGGAGGGCACTAGACAAGTGAAGCTCCGCGGCATTCTGATGCCACACAGAATGTTACAAGGGCACATTCTAAGATCATATTAATGGTGGGTATAAAGGCATGGTCGATGGGGGCAGTATGTTAATTCTCAGGGGAGGGAGTGGCATGTGACCCCAGTTGCTTCTGCAACCGCACGCTGAGGTGGAAGCATTTTCCCGTGACCCCGTGATGCAAGAACTATATGGTAATTCACAGTAAGAGCATTTATTATTTTATTGTTAAATTGTGGCAGCGACGCCGCGCTGTCTGTGCTGGTGGTGTTTTGAATCTCCAGCTCTCAATACATGTTCCAACACTATTCACCACCCCATAGTAACTTTATTCTGATGGAATGTCCACCGACACCTCCTACATAATGCAACCACATACTCATACGTGAAACATGCTGCCTGTCATCAGAACGGGGTGAATTGTCTTGCCTAGTTGGCTGTTACAACCACTAAGTTAAAGCGAGAATAATATATACCAAACTATACTACCAATACATATTATAATAGCGGTTATTTTTTAGATACGATGGCAAAATATAATTGTTTAGTCGGTCATCATATGAAACTGGCAATATAATTAAGCAAGCTGTATAGTATTTGCCTTTATCTTTCCAATGATATGCCGAATATTTGCTACAATGCATAGTTACAGAGGTGTGGAGGTGAAAATAGAACTCACCTCCCCCCTGCCCGACAGCGCACAGGGGTCATGACGCGTTGCGCACTGAAAGGATCGAGGAGAGGAGGACCTAAGAAGCGATACAAAGCGATACTGGTCAAAAGGTTAACTATATACAACGTAAAATCAATGCACCTCATTTACTTACTTCAATTTGATGCGGTTGAAACTTCTTTTCAATTGTTGAACTGATCGCGGCTCCAGATCAGGGTGCATGGCGTTGAAGTTTTTGGCGATCTCATCCCACGCCAAGTTCTTCTTGTGCTGGACCGCAGTGCTGGTTGACCTATCTTGAAGGACAGGCCTTTCCTCCACTAGCTGCACCAGGACTCTCCTCTGCCTTGACGAAAGTGGTGCAGCGCGGTCCATTGTCGATCAGCTTCCGTGCGCGCGCGTTGTTGTGATGGCGGAATATGCATTCATATCGGCACTCTGCATTATCTTTTTCATTTTTCTTTTTTTCATAATTGTTTAATTTGAATTTGTATCTTAAATGCTATTATTATATATAATTTCTTATATGTATGACTGCTGAAGTAAAAGTTTATGCACTGCACCTCGTCTTCTTCCATTAATTACGGCTATATCTAGCTTTTCTGTTTTGTTTATCTCTAAATTTATAATTTTCTCTTAAATGTAGTCCTGATATGAAACATGATTTTTGAAAAAAACGGGAAATCGGGCCGGTGCGTGGCCAGCTGATGCCGATCAGGCGTACCAACACCCAGATGCAGCCAGATGCAGCGGGGGCTGCTGGCGGGCTGGTCTCTCAATACGGTCGAGGGACGAAGTAACTTTGCCTACCTACATGGTCGAGCGACAGGAAAGGACGCTAGCCTTCGCGTCTAACAATACCACCCTAAGTGTGTGTTGGATTTACAGATATAGTAGCTTATAATATTTATATCATCCCGGCTCTCCCTTTTGTACTGTGCTCAATAATATTAAGAATTATTCGTTTGAAGCAGCATAGTTGAGGTTGACCGTAGACTCATTTTACATTATTCACCCCTACAATATTCGTTTTCTTTGTTGTTGTTTAGTAGAAAATGGGCTTTCGATGGTAGGCTATGAAGATAAGTGAGAAATAATACCACTAATAATTATACCATACCACAACCCCTACAACCCATCAACCACCACTATAACTACCACCACACTAAATACCACCTTCTTTAACCCACTGTTCCTTACCTCACAACCCTTACTACCACTATACTACCACCACAACCACAACCACCCACTGAGACCAATATATAACTATCACTACCTTCTTTAGCCTACTGCTCCACTCCTCACACCACTAACCACCCACACCCACCTACTACCACTTCCACTACTACCACAACCACTACCACACACACGCCTAAGATCACTACAACCATCACCACCCTCTATATAGCATACGATTAACTAACTAACTAACTAATTAACCCCGCCACTACTGATACTACCACCACCACAACCACTCACCCACTTAATTACCACCTCTACAACTACCACATACCCTCTTTAATTAAGGGTGCGGCCACACTACACGCGGTTTGCTGGGAGGGTAGAGGGTAGCGGGCACAGATCGAGTTAAATATATGAAGGAAGGAAGATATGAGAAGTAAGGAGAAAATAAGAAGAAATGTGAAGAAACACACACACACACACACACACACACACACACACACATATATACACACACACACACACACACACACACACACACACACACATCGCCCTCGGCTCTAACACTGTTCCTCTCGCCACTACAGGAAGAGACTGTCAAGCTCTGCGCGACTTCCGTCAAGGCCGGAGCGTCTGTAGGAATCGAGTACGTGGAGGCGTTCCCGGGGGACTTCGTGAAGACGACCGCCGCCACCACCACCACAACTACTCCTACACCAACCACCACTACTACTACTCCACCCACCACCACCACTACTCCTCCACCCACCACTTCTACCACTCCACCACCACCACCACTCCACCCACCCACCACCACTTCTACTACTCCACCCACCACCACTTCTACTACTCCACCCACCACCACTTCTACTACTCCACCCACCACCACTTCTACTACTCCACCCACCACCACCACTACTCCACCCACCACCACTTCTACTACTCCACCCACCACCACCACTACTCCACCCACCACCACTTCTACTACTCCACCCACCACCACTTCTACTACTCCACCCACCACCACTTCTACTACTCCACCCACCACCACTTCTACTACTCCACCCACCACCACTTCTACTACTCCACCCACCACCACTTCTACTACTCCACCCACCACCACTTCTACTACTCCACCCACCACCACTTCTACTACTCCACCCACCACCACTTCTACTACTCCACCCACCACCACCACTCCTCCACCCACCACCACTTCTACTACTCCACCCACCACCACTTCTACTACTCCACCCACCACCACCACTACTCCACCCACCACCACTTCTACTACTCCACCCACCACCACTTCTACTACTCCACCCACCACCACGACTACTACTCCACCCACCACCACTTCTACTACTCCACCCACCACCACTTCTACTACTCCACCCACCACCACTTCTACTACTCCACCCACCACCACTTCTACTACTCCACCCACCACCACTTCTACTACTCCACCCACCACCACTTCTACTACTCCACCCACCACTTCTACTACTCCACCCACCACCACCACTACTACTCCACCCACCACCACTTCTACTACTCCACCCACCACCACTTCTACTACTCCACCCACCACCACTTCTACTACTCCACCCACCACCACTTCTACTACTCCACCCACCACCACTTCTACTACTCCACCCACCACCACTTCTACTACTCCACCCACCACCACTACTACTCCACCCACCACCACGACTACTACTCCACCCACCACCACTTCTACTACTCCACCCACCACCACTTCTACTACTCCACCCACCACCACTACTACTACTCCACCCACCACCACTTCTACTACTCCACCCACCACCACTTCTACTACTCCACCCACCACCACCACTACTCCTACACCCACCACCACTTCTACTACTCCACCCACCACCACCACTACTCCACCCACCACCACTTCTACTACTCCACCCACCACCACCACTACTCCTACACCTACCACCACTTCTACTACTCCACCCACCACCACCACTACTCCTACACCTACCACCACTACTGCTACACCCACCACCACCACTACCACACCCACTACCACCTCCACTACTACAATACCAACTACCACTACTACTGCACCCACCACCACCACCACCACCACACCGACACCCACCACCACTACATCAACTGCAACTTTACCCCCTACAATAACAACTAGCACCACCACAACCTTAGCAACCCCCACCATCGACACCACCACAGACACGACCTCTCTTGACCCCGCCACGACTACAAGTGATGAATATTGGACGACTACAGAGGACGATGACTCAGTGGTGACCCTTCCTGACGGTGACAACAACAGCATCTTGGGCCTGTCCATGTTTGAGTTCATCGTCGTCCTTCTCTCCTCCTTCCTCCTCCTCCTCGTCCTCTTCACTTGCTTCCTCATGCTGATTTTCAAGAGGAAGAGGAGGATCTACGTCAGAGTGAGTTCTTCTGTACTTTGGTTCCTCTTGAAGACTTTGAGGTTCATGGCTTTTGGAGTGTAGCAAAATCCTTCGTAGCATTCATGAAGTCAGTCATTTTTTCATCAATTAGAAACTTTACTTACATTTCCCTCAGTTTTCAAGAGGAAGATCTACGGCAGAGTTTGTTTTTACTTCACTTACTCCTAAAGACTTTGTGGTCCATGTTTTTTTGGAGTGTATATAAAGATTTTCCGTAATATTCACAGAAGCCAGTCAGTCAGTTCGTCAATAATAACAAACTTTCCCTTTTCAGTAGTCAGTGTTTCCGTAACGATATGATTTTGAGGTTCATGTTTTTTGAGTTGTCTAAAGATCTTCCGTACCATTCATGAAAGCCACCTAGTCATTTCATCAATAATAACAACCTTTCCTCTTCTTATCGTTATCACTATTCCGGTAGCGACATGGTTACTCTAGTGTTCTGAGCCTCAAAAGCCGCTGTTGTGAGAGTTGGTAATCCTCCTATGCCAACACTTCCTTTACGTGTGTTCAGAAAGCAATCACATCCCTTTTCTTTTCCCGTAGCGACATGGTTACTCTAGTGTCCTAAGCCTCAAAAAACACTGTTATGAGAGTTGGTAATCCTCCTATGCCAACACCTCCTTCACGTATGTTCAGAAAGCAATCACATCCTCTTCTTTTGGCACCCAGTTTTTCCTCATTTCCAGGTTGTCACATAGAGTTGTCAGTCCTGCACCAACACTACTGGCAGGTCTGTTCAGAAAGAAATCACAACCCTTTTTCTTTTGGCACCCAGTTTTTCCTCATTTCCAGGTTGTCCCATAGAGTTGCTAGTCCTGCACCAACACTACTGGCACGTCTGTTCATAAAGCAATCACATCCCTTTTCATTCTCTAACCAGTTTTCCTCACTCCAGGTTGGCCCTTACACACCACGCGCAGCTCCTATGAAATTCCCTCGCACACCTTTGCCTCAAGTAATACCCACGTCGGAGCTCATCCCGAGGCCAATACTACGGCATACCTCACTTAGCAACGACAGGAAGCCTCGGTCCGTCAGCTGGGAGTACGGTGGAGAGCCCGGCGGAGGGAGGTGGGGCGCAGGCAACCACAACCCAACACCCCAACGGCACTACATCACCCTCGACGCCCAGCCAGTCCGCCACGACCCTGGGGATGTCTATAGCATCTCCCAAGGCTTCGACTCCTGGGGGAATGACATGCAGAGACCCCAGGAGCCTACCAATGCCTCTGGCGAGACGCTCCTGGGCAGATAATAACATATACGAGTGGCGCTGATAATGTGATACTTAGGAAGGTTATATTCTTACACAATTCAATGCCCAAGCACATATATTTGATGAGACTTTCGTAAGAGTTGTGGGAATTTCCATGGGTAGTTTTGTGACCCTGGTGGTAGTTGACCATTCTTCTGTACCGTGAACCAAAAGACACCCATGAGAACCTGATTGATCTCCTCTTCGGCCTCTGGAAATAGGTGATGTAAGAGGAGGACGCGTCTGAGCATACCGTGGCATTCCCATGGGTAGTTTTGTGACCCTGGTGGTAGTTTGACCCTTCTTTGTACCGTGAACCTAAGAAGACACCCATGAGAACCTGATTGATCTCCTTCGGCCTCTGGAAATAGTTGATGTAAGAGGAGGACGCGTCTGAGCATACCGTGGGCATTTCCATGGGTAGTTTTGTGACCCTGGTGGTAGTTTGACCTTCTTTTGTACCGTGAACCTAAAAGACACCCATGAGAACCGGATTAATCTCCTTCGGCTTCTGGAAATAGGTGATGGAGAGGAGGAATCGTCTGAGCATACCGTGGGCATTTCCATGGGTAGTTTTGTGACCCTGGTGGTAGTTTGACCCTTCTTTGTACCGTGAACCTAAAAGACACCCATGAGAACCTGATTAATCTCCTTTTCGGCCTCTGGAAATAGGGTGATGGAGAGGAGGAATCGTCTGAGCATGCTGACCTTCTTATGCTGAACCTAAAGACTCCTATCACTTGCAGAAAACAAGAAAACAAGCCATGCATGTTCGAAGCCAGCAGAACGAGTAGCACGAATGACATATATACCACACTACCAAAACAGGATGCATATGAAGTGAAAGAAACATGGACTTGAAGACAAAAGAAGCCAAGTTTAGTAAGGCTTCCATATTCCTCCTTTCCAACTAGAGGATTCACGGCAAACGCAAAAAAAAAAAAAAAAACGTTTGAGGTTCCTGATTCTTTACGAGAGTGTTCATATTAAATGGAAAACACGACTGCTTAAGAAAATGTCACCTAAATAGCTATTGCTACGTAAGATTGCCACCGATAAAAACAACTGTATGAGGAATTAGTCACCAAACACACTTGTGACACCGTTGGAAAATGTGTGAGAATAGAAACTAAAAAACAACAGCTTAAAACTCCTGAATCAGTCATTAACACGTAGGAATGACACCACCAACACGATATTCCTACTTTTCAACAAACAAGACAAAACAGTGTACTTGGAAATGTACTTGGAAAATGTACTTGGTAAATGTCATGTCTTGGTTAAATGTCATGTACTTGGAAATGCCACTCAATATGAGTAGAATATCGTGAGTTTTAGAAGTAGTTAACCTTCCTGAAGAGACTGGTTACAAAGTCGTCATTTTGTGTTTGACGTGAACTCGAGGAAACGAAGAAAATGAATTAGTTTGAAGGTGGACTGCTGTGAATCCTTTTGAGGGAAGAAGACTGATGTGTCCTGAGAAACTTACATATCAAACATTGTATAGACTAAATAACTACTATGAGTAAAAATGCTAGAATAACAAACATATTTTAGCATCATACATTTTCCCACACGTACAAGACAGGACATGAAACGGTACACTATTTTTTTTTTTTACAACAAAGGAGACAGCCTCAAGGCACAAAAGGAAATAATAATAAAAAAGCCCACTACTCGCTGCTCCTAACTATTTTTTTTTTATTCAGAAACACATACTATTAAAGGATGCAAAGATTTATATGTATTAGAGCCATGTACAAACTGTAGAAATGTTTAGGTTTACAAAATCATTCGGATCATTGTAATTTTTTTTAAAGAATATTCATTTATGCTATTAATGATGTGGTGTGTGTGTGTGTGTGTGTGTGTGTGTGTGTGTGTGTGTGTGTGTGTGTGTGTGTGTGTGTTTATTTATTCGCATTCAAGTATCTATGTTTAACAGAAGCTAAATAAAGTAGACAGCAAAAATACCTCAATATAATAAGCCGGTCAAATGAGTAGAAAGTCAGTTCAGCAAAACAACAACAACAACAACAACAACAACAACAACAAAAACGATTTTAAATACCACCACCACCACCAACAACAACAACAACAGCAACAACAACAGCCGTAAGTCACCTTAAACACCATAGATTCCACATGCCTCTATAGTTAATACCAACATACCAGTGCCTTACGCAACAACAACAACAACAACAACAACAATAATAATAATAATAATAATAATAATAATAATAATAATAATAATAATAATAATAATATGGATAACAAAATGAAGAACAAGAGCAAGAACAAGAAAAATAAGAAGACGAAGAAAAAGAAAAAAAAACTAACAATAACAGAAACAACAATATCCAACAGCAACAAAACAAATCATATCGAAAAACAAAAACAAAAAACACACACATAGAAAAACAATCCCCAGAACACGTCACAAACAGGGAAACGAACAAACAGAAGCGGGTGACATTCCAACTCCAATCCCTTTATAAAACCCTTCCTTAATGATCGGCTGTCGAACACTAATAAATACAGATAAGATAAAGAAAAGGGCACGTGAGCCTTTCCCCCACGACCAGGTGTTGAGCTAATAAATCCTCAGGTAATTCAGGTAACCCTTATCTTCGCTTACACCTGAGACGAACGCAAGAACTTAAGCACCTACGCATGTTATATTCTTACGTCAATGTGTATTGTTTTGCTCTCTCTCTCTCTCTCTCTCCCAACGTTGTCCAGTGGCGCGGTATTTATACATCATTGTTGTTATTCTCATAAACAAGACACAATATCAACACTATGACCATATTAGATTATCCAGCCATTTAATTAAATTAATTGAAAGGTATTAAGTAGCTGACATATTAGAGGAAGCGAGAAGTCTTGAGAGGTGTGGCAGATATATGGGCGGTGCTGACCCACATAGGCCTACACCCCACCGGCTGTTTCAAATGGAAATACTACAGTACCTTTAGGATAAATTCTACTGATAGATAGAAAGGTTTTAAGAAACGTGAGAAATACAGCGCGGTTTGGTGCAAGATGTTCTGGCCTGAAGATAAATTGTACCAGACCTTTTGGCCCGAAGAACCGCCGGTGACTGAGAGAGCCTGCCAGGGTTGAGGAAGCCTGGGGAGGGGGGTAGAATGGGAGGCAGACGATAGGGGAGTTACGCTGGGGGGAAAAGGATGTAGGGGAGAACGAAGGATGAGGATGGGGAGGCCGACGATACAGGGGAGTTACGTCGGGGGGAAGGATGGGAGGGAAAAGATGAGTGATAGGGAGGGCTGACGATAGGGGGAGTTTCGCTGGGGGAATCAGTCATTAACACGTAGGAATGACACCACCAACACGATATTCCTACTTTTCAACAAACAAGACAAAAACAGTGTACTTGGAAAATGTACTTGGAAAATGTACTTGGTAAATGTCATGTCTTGGTTAAATGTCATGTACTTGGAAAATGCCACTTCAATATGAGTAGAATATCGTGAGTTTTAGAAGAAGTAAATCTTCCTGAAGTGACTCGTTACAAAGTCGTATATTGTGTTTGACGTGTGAACTCGAGGAAACGAAGAAAATGAATTAGTTTGAAGGTGGACTGCTGTGAATCCTTTTGAGGGAAGAAGACTGATGTGCGTCCTGAGAAACTTACATATCAAACATTATATAGACTAAATAACTACCATGAGTAAAAATGCTAGAATAACAAACATATTTTTAGCATCATACATTTTCCCACACGTACAAGACAGGACATGAAACGGTACACTATTTTTTTTTTACAACAAAGGAGACAGCTCAAGGGCACAAAAAAGGAAACAATAATAAAAAAGCCCACTATTCGCTGCTCCTAACTATTTTTTTATTCAGAAACACATACTATTAAAGGATGCAAAGATGTATATGTATTAGAGTCATGTACAAACCAGAAATGTTTAGTATTACAAAATCATGCGGATCATTGTAATTTTTTAAAGAATATTCATTTATGTTATTAATGATGGTGTGTGTTTATTTATTCAAGTATCTATATGTTTACAGAAATCAACAGCAGACATAAAAATACCAAGTTAATAAGTTAAATAAATGAGTAGAAAGTCTGCAAAACAAATAACAAAACAAAAAAGACTTTAAATACCACCACTATCAATAACAGCTGCAGTCACCTAATACACTATAGATCTCATATTTCTATAGTTAATACAACATAACAAAAGCCTTTTACGCACAAATAACAACAACAACAACAAGAACAGCAACAACAACAATACAAATAACAATTATAATAATAATAATAATAATAATAATAATAATATTAATACACAATAATAATAATAATATGGATAAAATGAAGAATAAAGAACAAGAAGAACAAGAGCAAGAACAGAAAATAAGAAGACGGAAGGAAAAAAAACCAACAATAACAGAAAACAATATCCAACAGCAACAAAACAAATCATATCGAAACAAAACAAAACACACACACAGAAAAACAATCCCCAGAACATCATCACAAATAGGAAATGAACAAACAGAAGTGGCATATTCCACCCAACCTCATAAACCTTTTCTAATGACCTGGGCTGTCGAACACCACAAATACAGATAAGATAAAGAAAGGGCACGTGAGCCTTCCTTCACGACCAGGTGCGGCAAGTTGAGCTAATAACCCTCTCAGGTAATTCAGGTAACTTATCTTCGCTTGTTCTGAGACGAACGCAAGAACTAAGCACCTACGCATGCTATATTCTTACGTCAATGTGCTGTTTTGCCTTCCCAACGTTGTCCAGTGTCGCGGCATTTACATCATTTTACATATCCTAAAAAACATGGGCCCTTCAACACTATGAATTGATGATATCATCCAGCCATTAATTAAATTCAATGAAAGGCATGGCATGACATACGAGGAAGTGAGAAGTCTGAGAGTGTGTGCAGATATGTGGGCGTGGTGCTTAACCCACACAGGTCTACACCCCACCGGCCAAGCCTAAATCAGAACATTACAGTACCACCAGGCGTACCAATTACGATGAAAGGTTTGAAACGAGAAATACAGCGGTTTGGCAAGATGTTCCCGTCATTGATAATTGTACCAGACCTTTGGCCCAAGAACTGCCGCCAGACCGAGAGCCTGCCAGGTTGAGGTCGGGGGGAGGGGAATGGGGAGGCCGATGATAAAGGAGTTGCCGGGGGAAAGGATGGGAGAACGAAGGATGAGGATGGGGAGGCTGACGATAGGGGAGTTATACGTCGGGGGAAGGATGGGGAGGAAAAGACAGATAGGGAGGCCGACGATAGAAGAGTTACGTTGGGGAATTGATGGGAGGGGGAAGGATGAGGGGGAGGGGAGGGGTGGATTCTCAACAGGAACGAGCTCATGCAGACCATATCGTGGTCATTATTGTAGATATTCTCGTCAGTGTGCCACAGCTATTCCGTCGACTGGAACGTGCTCAATACTGTAATCCAAGCCATTCAAATCTTGGCCTCCTCGATGGGAACGAGTGACGTTTGAAGATTGGGCTGTCATCTGCAGGACCGACTTCTCAAATGATTCATGTAAGGCGGTATGTCCTCCATTTTCAACGTTGGGATGACCATCTCTTTAAACAAGGTCGTTATTTTCTTCCGCTGAAGATGTCCAAAGCGCTTTACAAGGTCGTCATTTTCTTCCATGAAGATGTCCAGCACTTTGATAAGGTCGTCATTTTCCTTCACTGGAGAAGGCCAGCGCTTTGACTCGAGTTGTCATTTTCTTCCGAGAAGGTCACCCTGCTTCTGACAAGGTCGTTAATTTCCATCCATGGAAATACTCAACGCTTTTGCTGCTAGCTCGTCATCTTCAGCCTTGGGGATGGCCAGCGCTTTACAAGCTCGTCATCTTCAGCCCCTGGGGATGTCCAGCGCTTCTTGCCAAGCTCGTCATCTTCAGCCTTGCAGATATCCAGCGCTTTTATTAAGTTCGTCATCTTCAGCCTTGCAGATATCCGTCCAGCGCGCTTTTTGCATAAGTTCGTCATCTTCAGCCTTTGCAGATATTCAGCGCTTTTACAAAGTTCGTCATCTTCAGCCTTGCAGATATCCGCGCGCAAAGCGCTTACATAAGTTCGTCATCTTCAGCCTTGCAGATATCCAGTGCTTTACAAGCTCGTCATCTTCAGCCTGCAGATATCCAGCGCTTTTGCTGCTCGTCATCATCAGCCTTGCAGATATCCAGCGCTTTACAAGTTTGTCATCTTCAGCCTTGCAGATATCCAGCGCTTTACAAGTTCGTCATCTTCAGCCTTGCAGATATCCAGCGCTTTTACAAGCTCGTCATCATCAGCCTTGCAGATATCCAGCGCTTTTACAAGTTTGTCATCTTCAGCCTTGCAGATATCCAGCGCTTTTACAAGCTCGTCATCTTCAGCCTTGCAGATATCCAGCGCTTTTACAAGTTCGTCATCATCAGCCTTGGGGATGGCCAACGCTTTTGCGCTCGTTATTCAGCCTTGCAGATATCATGCGCTTTTGCAAGTTCGTCATCATCAGCCGTGCAGATATCCAGCGCTTTTCCAAGGTCGTCATCATCAGCCTTGCAGATATCCAGCGCTTGTACAAGTTCGTCATCTTCAGCCTTGCAGGTATCCAGCGCTTGTACAAGTTCGTCATCTTCAGCCTTGCAGATATCCAGCGCTTTTACAAGGTCGTCATCTTCAGCCTTGCAGATATCCAGCGCTTGTAAGGTCGTCATCTTCAGCCTTGCAGATATCCAGCGCTTCTGCAAGCTCGTCATCTTCAGCCTGCAGTTATCCAGCGCTTGTTCAAGGTCGTCATCTTCAGCCTGGGATGGCCAACGCTTTTATAAATTGCCATCTTCAGCCAGATATCCAGCGCTTTTACAAGTTCGTTATCTTCAGCCTTGCAGATATCCAGCGCTTTACAAGGTCGTCATCAGCCTTGGGGATGGCCAACGCTTTTAGTTCGTTATCTTCAGCCTTGCAGATATCCAGCGCTTGTAAGTTCGTCATCTTCAGCCTGCAGATATCCAGCGCTTGTAATAAGTTCGTTATCTTCAGCCTTGCAGATATCCAGCGCTTGTACAAGTTCGTTATCTTCAGCCTTGCAGATATCCAGCGCTTTTACAAGTTCGTTATCTTCCGCCTTGCAGATATCCAGCGCTTTTACGTTCGTTATCTTCAGCCTTGCAGATATCCAGCGCTTTTACAGTTCGTTATCTTCAGCCTTGTAGATATCCAGCGCTTTACAAGCTCGTCATCTGCCTTGCAGATATCCAGCGCTTTTACAAGGTCGTCATCATCATCCTTGGGGATGGCCAGCGCTTTTACAAGGTCGTCATCATCATCCTTGGGGATGGCCAGCGCTTTTACAAGGTCGTCATCATCATCCTTGGGGATGGCCAGCGCTTTTACAAGGTCGTCATCATCATCCTTGGGGATGGCCAGCGCTTTTACAAGGTCGTCATCTTCAGCCTTGAAGATGGCCAGCGCTTTACAAGTTCGTCATTCTTTTCCATGAAGATGTTCAGCGTTTGACAAGGTCGTTAATTTCATCCATGGAGATGGCCAACGCCTTAACAAAGTCGTCATTTTCTTTCTTGGACATTGCCAGCGCTTTGAAAAGGTTGTTATTTTCTTCCTGAAGATGTCCAGCGCTTTTACAAGGTCGTTATTTTATCCCTGAAATATTGTAGCGCTTGACTGTCGTCATTTTCTTCCTGAACATGTCCAGCGCTTTTACAATGTCGTTATTTCATCCTTGAAATGTCCAGCGCTCTGACAAGCCTGAATCGTTATTTTCAGCCCTGATATGGCCAGCGCCTTGACAATGTCGATATTTTCATCCTTGAAATGTCCAGCGCTCTGACAAGATCGTTATTTTCAGCCTTGGATATGGCCAGCGCCTTGACAATGTCGTTATTTTCATCCTTGAAATGTCCAGCGCTCTGACAAGATCGTTATTTTCAGCCTTGATATGGCCAGCGCCTTGACAATTTTCTTTCGTTATTTTCATCCTTGAAATGTTCAGCGCTCTGACAAGATCGTTATTTCATCCTTGGAAATGTCCAGCGCTCTGACAAGATCATTATTTTCAGCCTTGGATATGCCCAGCGCTTTGATAAGGTCGTTATTTTCATCCTTGGAAATGTCCAGCGCTCTGACAAGATCGTTATTTCAGCCTTGATATGTCCAGCGCCTGACAAGATCGTTATTTTCATCCTGAAATGTCCAGCGCCTGACAAGATCGTTATTTTCAGCCTTGGAGATTTCCAGCTTTGATAAGGTCGATACTTTCATCCATGGAAATGTCCAGCTCTGACAAGATCGTTATTTTCAGCCTTGAGATTTCCAGCGCTTTGATAAGGTCGATACTTTCATCCTTGGAAATGTCCAGCGCCTGACAAGATCGTTATTTTCTAGCCCTGGATATGGCCAGCGCTTTGATAAGGTCGTTATTTTCGCCGGGAGAAAGACACGACTTTTGCTGCCTGTCAATTTCATTCCTAGCGTTAGACAGATCACTGAGCAGGCCGTGGTTTTCTTCCTGGAATAAGGACACGAATTTTCGGAGCCTGTGAATTATTTTCCAGCGTTAGACAAGTCACTGAGCAGGACGCTATTTTCGTGTCGCGATAAGTGCAGTTCATTGATCAGGCCGCTGTTTTCTTCCTCCAGCGCTAATCTTTGCTGCTCTTTCTCTCTCAAGCCGTTTCTTGAGCTGCACCGCCCTGTGCAGGACGCTGGCTTCATCTATGGCCTGAAGTAGAAGGACGGACAAGAGGGTGTTTTGTCTTTTAGGTCCTGCAACGCCTGCTGACTCCGCTCTGTTCGGCCAGCATATCGGCAATCACCCAGGCCTTGTGGCCCCGAGCTGTCCCGTTGGGTCCTCCTCCACAGGCCTGGCGGCGCGCAGCTCTTCGGCTGGCGGGTTGTGGGGCCGAGCCCGGTGTACTCCAGAAGCAGATTGGTGGCCAAGGCCCACCACACCAGTGCCAGAACAACGTCAATTCTCATCGTGGTGATGATAATTGAAATACGTCTGAATGTAAATAAGTGCAGAAGTGAGAGACAACGAGGAAAGCGAAAGTGAGCTGAGAGCCGGACGGCAACGGCAGCAGGAAAAGAGGGCAGCAGAAGTGTGTCCCGCCTCTTCCTCCTCATAGCCGTGTTACCCAACTTATTAAGGATGGCGAATGCATGACGAGAGAGAGTTAGTAATTCTGTTAGTTATTCATTCATTCATTCATTCAGTCAGTAAGGCTTTTCAGTCACCGCCGAGTGGCCTAAGATTACCCACATGCTGTCCAGAAGACTTCCCATCAACCCGGACTCTAAAAGGAACCGTCCAGTGAATCAAGAATGAGCTCTGGGAGCAGCAAGAGCCACATAACTGGCGCCACTATAAATGTCTTGCGCCATGACGGGCTTGGGCTATAGGCGGGATGTAAAGAAAAAAATCCTAATCAGTCAGTTCGTCAGCCAATCAGTCATTTGTCACTAATAATTTTCCTTTCCTTACCTTTCCAGTAACTTCCCTGAGCGTCGCCTCTGCCGGGCTTCACCTCCGCAGCCCAGGTGGCGAACCCAATTAACGCCGTCGATAACTTACTTAGATATTCAGCGGCCCCAGAAAATGTGTGTGGTGAAGATTTTATTTACCCAGTAATGTACGGAAGTTGCGTTGCCCTCTCTTTCCGTCCCCTTTATTACACATAAGCACCACAATGGCCGTAGGGTAATGATGTGTTTAAGAGTACTGACAATTACCAGCGTTAAAATGATCAAAAGGGATGCATGAAATGTTACAGTGCCTGAGGTGATTAGGGAAAAGTCAAAGTGATCAAGGAAGGTGAAAGCGGTCAAGTGACGGTCAAAGTGCTCGTGGCGGTCAAATTGCTCGTGACGGTCAATATGGTCAGAAATTTCAAAACGGTCAAAGGTCAGCCAATCCACCGTCAGACCTCTTGACAGCACTCGCCGTTGTTCAGCATTCTGCCACCAAGGTATGATAAATTCTCCAAGATCCCAATTTCGTCACCACACGCATGGACAGACTGTACTGTTTCATCCAGCAAGCCTCCAAACACCTGCACCTTGGTAGTGGCTCAGAATATCTTGAGTCCCTTTTGCTTCGCCTCCTCGTTCAGTCTCGAGAGCCATCACCAGAATCTTCAGCGACTCCGCCTGATTACTGCATCATCGCCAAATTAGGGTCAGTGGTCATGGTATTAAATTCAAAATTAGTCATACGGAATCGTTTTTAGAGTTAATATCGTCATGTCTGTTTCTCTTTTCGGTAGGGATGACTAGATATTTATATTTTTGGATGATTTTATTTGCTAGATTAATTCATGAAAGGTTCGCTCCCATTACCTAACTTATCATTCTCATCTGCCTCCTTGCACATGATGGGGGAGGAGGCAGAGATGAGGTTGGGTTACTGAGGTTTGTGGTAACATGTTTTTACGGTACTGTCAATGAGACCAGTTTTAATGCTTTTATGAAATGTTAATTGAATTGGTATCGTATAGTATCATAGATAACCATATTGCGTTATTATTGTAAGGGTTGAATCATGGCTATGGACGGTTATTTTCAGTATTTAGTGTTTAATGATAGCTATTTTATGGAGTTTTAGCATTTCGGTTCAGCATAACGAGATATATAGCTTGCGTTCATTGTCTTCTTCCTTGTTACTATCTGTATGCTTGTCGATCTGCATTTACTGAAGACTTTCCATGCATAATTTGCCTTATTTTCAACCCTTCATTATTATCCTCCTCCTCCTCCTCTATCTCATTCCCATTCATCCTCTATTAATCAATTTTTTTTCAATTTTATTACGTCTTCCTTCGTCTCATTATTAACTAATCTACTTATCCTCATGTACTACTGCTACTACTACTACTACTACTAATAATAATAATAATAATAATAATAATAATATAATAATAATAATAATAATAATAATGATAATAATAATAATAATGATAATAATATATGATAACAAAATGAAGAACAAGAACAAGAACAACAAGAAAAAGGAAAGGACGAAGAAAAAATAAAACAGTAACAATAACAGAAACAACAATAACCAACAGCAACAAAACAAATCATATCGAAAAAAAAAAAAAACAATCCCCAGAACACGTCACAAACAGGGAACGAACAAAACAGAAGTAGGTGACATTCCAACCCAATCCTTATAAAACCCTTCCTTAATGAGCGGCTGTCGAACACTAATAAATACAGATAAGATAGAAAAGGGCACGTGAGCCTTTCCCACGACCAGGTGTTAAGCTAATAAATCCTCAGGTAATTCAGGTAACCCTTATCTTCCTTTACACCTGAGACGAACGCAAGAAACACCGCTTAGCACCTACGCATGTTATATTCACGTCAATGTAAAAGGTTTCTCTCTCTCTCTCTCTCTCTCTCTAAATGACCCAAGAAAGTTTCAAGACGGAGAAGGACAAATGAGGAGCTTAAAGGAGTGGAAACAAGGACACAATAGCAATAAGACCATAGGAAGTTCCATGAGAGATGGTGTGCAGTCGCAATGTACGAGAAACTGCTCCGCAGGATTTAGGTGCTAAAATTGATTTTTTGCTTTTCAGCTTCTGTAGAGACAGACTGACTGTCAGAACTGAAGGGGTTCAAATTTTCCCTACCTCTCCACTACCCTTGGGGGGTCATTTTCCCTTTGGGACCCCCAAAATCGTCAAGGCGCCTATGCCGCTGAATTGATGAACAATTTTCATAATGTTAGTTTTGTTTTACAGGTTTCTCAGTGTGCGAGTTTATTTATCACACTTTGGCAATCAACCACATCTAGGTCACTTTCCAGGTGTTAGGTCCTTTTGACTCCCCTCAAACTAAACGTCATTGCTCTTAAGTTTGTAATTCATTGACAAACGTTCATCTTTTTCAGATATGTGCATGATGTAGATATGGAGAAGATTCAAGGCTCACTAACAGATTGCTCACAACTGAAACTCTTGTGCTGGATGATGGTGAACTGCAAGTGCTAAGGAAGATGTCTGGGATATCAAAGTGTGTTTGATTTGCAAAGAGGGCATCCTCTGGCAAGAATCTACTAAATGATCCAAATATGCTAAAGGACCTTCAAAGTGCTGCCAGGAGAGAGTGTCCCTAGGTCAAAGTGATATTCAGCACCTGACTGACCACTTGTCTGGCATGAATGAGCTGGAACTCAAATCTGTTTATTATCACAGCGAGTGCCGCAAACCCATCGTAAACAAGGGAATGATTGAACGACTCGGGAAAGCGATCCCGAACGAATCTCCATACCCCAGTGCTAGTCGAGGACCGCAGATGCGCCCTTCAAGTGCAACAGGACTTGTGCGACCTAAACGTTCAAGGTCACTCCCAAAGGAGAGGTGGATGTTTTCTTCCTGTGCTTTTTGCCCTGAGGGTGGATCTGGAGCCGTTACACCGCGTACTTTCTGATGCAATGGGAATAACTCTGATTGAAGTGAAGCAGCTGACCACTGATGACACAGTCAGAATTTGCGTAGCCGATCTAGAGGAGCCCGGTGATGCTTCAGCTCTCAAAAAGTATTACCACAGGTCATGCTTGAGGTCAGCAGCGCACATCTGCAAAGCTGATTTTGGTAATGTGCCACTTATTCGCTCATTATGTGATGAACAGTTAGTCCTCGCCGTACAAAACACTCTTACAGACGATGATGTTACGCTCAACATGGCTGAGGTGAATGACGCTTACTTGTCAATCTTAGATAGATATAACGTAGATGTTAATGAGACTAAAACTATCGCAAGTATCTGAAAAGGTTGATAACCGGGCGGCTTCCAGGTGTTCAGTTTGTCAGCTCAGTGCGAAGGAATGACCAGAAAATCTTGTCCTTTCAGAAGCAGTTAGTAAAGCTGCAGACCTTAGGCTTTCAGTGATGGATAATGGTGAGATAGTTAGTAACCTTGTGAATGCTGCTAGCCTGCTACGGGAAGAGATGATATCAAAGCGGGGTTGGTCATTCACAGGTAGCTTTGATAACTTCGACAATCCCTCTTTGCTACACTTTTTTCTGAAATACCTCCTTTTCGGCAGTCATGTGAGCAAAGGTGTCTGGATGCGGAGGAAAGAGGTTGACAAGACAGTCGATGTTGCATGCCAGTTTTGGTCCAGAATACTCGCACTGATCGTCAGGTGAAGCATGAACCAAAGACTGATAAAACTTTCCGGGAAACTGTCCAAACACCTCTCAATTGGACTGCCTCTTGCTATCCATTCAAGAGTACGTGACAAGAACCTTGTCCAGACCCTCTCAGATGTCTACATCAGGGAGTGACTACAAGAAGATCCTTGAGTTAAGAAAAAATGTTGACCAGTGTGTTCTTCAACGAATGAAGAATGCGGGCAGATTCTGTCTCCTGATTTTATCAAGAAAATGAGAACATCTGGTTTGCTATAGACAACATCGATCTGTTGGAGGACACGCCAACAGGACGAGGAACATTCCATGGCACAGCCATTGTAATCAACCGGCAGGATGTAGATGGACAGCCTATGAATGAACCACTCGTTATACCGCAGAAGATGCCACCACAAGCTCCTCTTAAATTTGAAGTTCAGCTGCAGCAAGATCCGATCATCAAGACAACTCCATTAAGATTCAAAGACTACAAGATTTGCAAGCGTAATTACCTTCTCTCCACAGACTTCACCACACCTGGGCACTGCTTCACACCTGGGCACTCACAACTACCTGCAACTGATGACGATGGGGAGAAAACCTTAGCTGAACCTCAGACAGCACAGGTAGACACACAGGACAATGAAGAGTCTGAAACTTTGAGGGACAGGGTCAATCTGGTTCAGTTTTGTCAGTCAGAGGACAAATGCGTAAACCAGAGAAATTGGCAAAGGAAGATGTGATGCCAACTTAGGCTGCAACCTAAGTCCCTGCTGATATCACAGTCCTCTGACAGCCATGACCATGTGCGAACTAACACAGAGGTGATTGCTCCATTGTTCAAGACCTCACCAACAGATTATGGGACCCTCTATACTGCCTGCAGTTAACACAGGGTATCTCGGCCATCGTTGTTGGTCCTCAGAATTTACACTAATAACGCTTGATCTGGACCTTTATGCTCGTGCACTGAAAATACAGCAGTCAACTGGCAACACCAACTGGATACTAAGAGCTGGTGTCCTCCACATTGCATTGCTGCCCTGCATGCACCTGGTAAAACGATTGACGAAGTGGCCTTGACACCTGCGCGATTGAAAGTGGTGCATACACATCAGCTGCTCTCGAGGATTTTTGGTGGCAAAGCTTATAAGCGAGGCATTGAGTATCATATCACAACCAGTCTAGCAATTATGATGTTGCAGTTTGATGCCATCTTATCGACAATCCAAAAGGTCAAGTTCAAATCAAGTGCATTGCTCTCATGACAAACTTCACGAACGCAACCCAGAGATGGCAAAAGACAACTGAAGAACCAGTCATGGTATGCAGGAAATATCAAGCCATGTGAAGATGAGAAAAGGCATTGGCGAGTTTGCTCAGTTCCTGTTACAATATACAACCAGCCTTCCGATGGAATTCTTCTTCACCTCATCAGCTGTTGTCGCTCAGGTGACTCAGGTGACTCTGGTGGGAAGCACGGCAGGAAGATTTTCTGGTATCTGAATATCATCAAGTATTTCTTTGCCCGTGATCTCTTAACTATGCTCGACTTATGCTCTGTCTTTACCACAAATGAATGCGCTGAAGAAGATGACCCAGAGACGTGGGATGCCTTGAAGTCTGCGGCCTTTGTTGTGGCAAAATCGGAGATACCTTCAGCCGTCTCTTCACCGATCAGGCTCTTGAGCAGGAGATAAAGACGCTCAACAAGGGGACATGGTGGCATGGTTGGACTCAGTAGAGATGGAAAGCAGCTCTGGATCGACTAGTCACTACCACCTCATCTGGCTCAGTCTAGTGAATCAGTACCTCAATGGATTCCCCAAAGTTTCCAGATCTTCTGTGAGGAAGAACATTATCAGCTCAGGAGAGATTGTTTGAATCAAGAGCAAATGCTCTTAAGATTAGACAGCAAATCGAGCTGCACTGTGAAGGCAATCCATTTAAAGTAAACACACCATTGAAGAGTCTGGCATCGTCAGCGCTTGTGTCAATGAGGCAAAACAAGACATTCTGCAATTCACAGAGAAGGGACAGAAGTGCTTTGAGGAGTTCGTTTCTCAGCGGTTAATGTCAACATCCAGTGTCTCTCTCTGGGACAAGATGAATAAACTCAAACTGAAGGCCTTCTAACTGGATGGAAAAAGTAAAAGATGCGAGTAGGGGATAAGGTCATCAAGTTGCGGAAGAGCGTGAATTGCTTGGGCGATTTCTTATCATCATTCAAGCCAGACCAAGTTTAGTACCAAAACTTGAGGAGACAATGGAAATATGAAATGAAATGTGCGTTTGGTCTCCAGATACAGATGTACTGCTTTTTGCTGCTGCTTGACCTGGTATCTTGCGGACGCATTGCTGCTCCCACTTGCCTGAGGTTTGCAACTGGTATGGGCCGTGTTCAAGGCACGAGAGATCGATGACGGAACGATTAAAAGTAATTGGCCGCCATAAATGCAAGGCCTTCTTGGACTCCACAACTTCTCTGGTGCTGACTGGGGAGGCAAATTTGTTGGAATCCCCAAAAGAGATGGATCGATGCTTACCTCAAGCTTGAAGATGATGATCAAACCATAAGCTGTTTCAAAGAACTGGGAACGCTGCATTCCTGCAGAGCTTGAGAGCAATGAGCTCCTGCTCAAGTCAAGGGTTTGGAGCATTTTGTGTGTCATGTCTATAGTTTGAAGGGTCCAATATCCTTGCCATCTTTAAGATGGGAACTATTTCAGTCAAAGAACTTAGAGGGCGAGATGTACCTCCTACTCGTGCCACATTGTTACACTGCCGCATATTCTCCGCGCCAACTACATGACTATGCGAGATAAATCATACCAGACCAACTGCCCAGAACTTCCTCCTCTTGAAGAGAATGGATGGACTCTGGAAAAGGACTGTACGTTCCAGTTAGATGTCTTGCGCCTCTGCCCCAAAGGCGTAATTGAACTCATCAAATGTGGATGTAAAACAGGATGTCAAGGCGATGTAGTTGCTCTAAAAATGGTTTGCCTTGCACTCCTCTTTGCAAATGCTATGGTGGAGACTGTGTGAACACAATTCTGGAGAAAATACGAAAGTGACTCTGATGAGGATTAGACTACCCTGATTTTGTGTAGACAGAGAGCAAGGAACAATAGTGTAGAATTTAATGTAATCCGTAACTAAGGACCAAATATTCTTACAGGCAATGCGACTACGTCAATGACATTTAAAGTGAATCTAAGTCTGGCTAAACCTAGATGTAGGGTCATATCAAAGGAATGTGGGTGATGCCTTTTGTAGGAAACATGGCATGGATTTGTGTTGTCTAATATAGGCCAATATAATCCCATTTTGAGGGTCTCTAAAGCTATCGAATTGTGGTTTTCCTTACCTTGCTGTGGTTGAAATGAATACTGGATTTCTATACCAGATGTTCTTTTTACCCATGTCTGGGTTAGCCTGACTATAATTAAAAGTGGTATTTTGACTGTAATGTACCTATATGACTAACTTTATTAAAGCCAATAAGGTCACTAACAGTAATTTTATTAAAGTGATGCTGAGTTGACACAAAGTTTATTCCTCATTTAGAGAAAATGCCATCCGGTGAACCGGAAGTCTGTTTAGGCACTTCCGGTTGATCTGAAAGTACCAAATCTAGCTCCTGTCACTTTAAAACCTATAAACAACTCTTCCATTACTGAAATCGGTCAATAAACGGTGATAGGGACATAGTCCATTCCAGGGGGCCAAAATGAAGTGACAAAAGGGTGGAAGGGGTAGGAAAATTGAACCCTTCATTTTCTGAAAGTCTGGTCCCTACGAGTCCAAAACAAGCAAAAAAATCAATTTTAGCAACCAAATCTTGGAATACATAGCGTACCGCACTAATAGGGAAAGGCGGGGAGCTTGGAGGAGACTGAAGAACAATTGCAAAAGACCATTAAGGAGTTTCATGAGAGTTTGGAAGGGCGTGGCGATCGAGCTTTATTGGAAACTGAATAACATGACCTAAGGGAGTATCAAGGAAGAGGTTGTACTTAATAAAGAGGGATGTTGGTGGAGGCTTTCCTGGGCGATGCTGACCTTGTTCTTGTTCAAAATTAGTGGTTGTCAGAATAAGGAAGCTGAATTGACGTGTAATGAACCTGGAAGAAGAAGAAAAATAAGGATTAAATTGGGTTTAGAGTGATAGATTTTAGGACGCGATTTCTAAGTTACGATATGACTGACTGACACTATAGGGAAGATATTATAATTTGTTGGTGGTTTGATAAATAAAAGAAAGGCAATGAACGGAGAGAAGGTATGTACTGTAATCTACGTACCTTAATGGAATAATCGCACACTGTTGGTAAAATGATACGAAAAAAAAGGAATAAGTAGGAAGATAAACAAAATTCAGGATACAAATAAATAAACTAGTAAAATAAATGAAGTTACAATAAATAAGAATAATAGAATAAATGTATAAGATGAAGCAAATAAAAGAGAAAAATGAATGAATAAGTTACAAATCAGAAAATGAAAGGAAAACGGGTAGGCTATTAGGACGGGCAAGAAGGTTATCAAACAAAAGATAAATAAATAGGATGCAAATAAATAAATAAATAAAGAGGTAAATAAATAAGAATAATAAGAATAAATAAATAAGACAGAAGCAAATAAAATGAAGAATGAATGAATACCATACAAATCAGAGGAGGAAAGAAGCAAAAGAGTAGGCTTATATGTCTGCTGACGGCAAGAATTACAGTTATCAAACAAACATATATCTGTCGAGTATGATGGTGCAAAAGCTTTATCAAAATTCATAGCTCTTTAATCATCACTCGTTTATGAGGCAGGTTCAACTAATAAACATGGTATACCTAATAAAATAATAAATGTAGTAGATACATAGCGTGGATTCATTTTCCAAGTATTTGACCCTTTCAGTTAAAAAAAATGTCTATATATATTCTACTACATTCCATATGTCATCCTTCTCGGTATATTAAGGTGGTATTGCTAGACGGAAGGTCGAGGACAAGTTACTTCCCATGAAGTCAAGTCGTTACAGAGAGTACTTGAAATGCCCGCCATAAATACTGGAACATGGTCGAAACAGGTGTCGAGGACACAGGTACCCCCTGAATGTCTTCGTCGAAATCGTGATTTAAATTGTTATCAGAATTTAGACCCCAGATATAGCAAAAAAATACAATGAAATTATAAAATAAATTTTTCGGGAAAAAATATCCTATTAGGCAGAACACCAAAGTGTTTCTCTGATAACAGTACCCGTTCCGCGTTTTACACAAAGAATAAGGCGTCGGCCAGCTGTGACGAGACAACAAACTCCCCCTCACGGCCTGGCGTCACGCGCCAGGAGAGGAAGGCTGCCGCATTACTACAATTCATCATCCGCGCCATACAGAGGTAAGACTCAAGCGTATTTTCCGCTGTGAATGATTGTTTCCAAGTGTTTTTAAAAGAAGTGACAGGATACGTTAGGCGGGATCGCGATGTGTTTACCAACTTGCTGGAAGGCTGACAGGAGGCTCGCCTTTCATCGCCATGCCGTAGCCCCAACAAAATGTATTATTACACCCGGGTGAAGAGCTGACAGCGATGTAATCTTATTATTCGATGCTTCCGAAACCAATACTAAGAGTCTCCCGTGGTCTCAGTGGTCAGCGTGGCTGACTACTACTACGCTGGCCCCGTATGTCCGAATCCACACTGACCCGAGGAGTCGGCGTGCTGCTCACCCAGCTGGTTCATCCTCTCCTCTCAGGCTGGAATGATAGGCTGAATGCCTGCAGGAAACCTGGGGAAGGTAAACTGTGAGGTAACCGGGATGTCACACTGGCCCTGTGTCCTGGGGTGTTGGGCTCACACTCCATACCACAGGCAAGCTCACGTGTTCATGCAACGGAGAACCCATTGCGCACTCAGCTATAGCAGCCCATATCTTGCATCTTACCTTAACTTTGGTAATACTCACAGTGAGCCTGACGCCAGTGATAAACCTCAATAAGTATGAATTTGAATGCTATGAAATAGGTCAAGGAAGCAGCCTTCATTCCATTGGAGGCACTGCCACCCCAGCATGGCCAATATTAATATTTCCCTACATAGTATGGGGAATAATTACCAATTGGCCATCTGAGCTCAAGCTTATATTCAGACAGACCTTGATGTTTAAGTTCCACTTCAAATGAAAAATAATCCTTGATGAGGTGATGACACAAAGATTAAATATAATTTTTATTACAGAGAAAAAGCTAATGGCAGCCTACAGACACCCCTATATACTTACGTAGAGTGGCTCACGTGGGACAATGGGAAGACCTGTTGCCATCAGGAGGAGAACCCACGTTGTTCAGGAGCCGTAGGGATCCCTTTGAAAATGTACTCGGAAGAGAGAGTTCACTCCCAACGCTTTCGGCTCTCCAAGCAAGTCACCCTGGATCTCTTATCAAAAATCCAGCACCTATTGCCTTCAGATTCTACCAGGAAAGAGGTGCTTCAAAATATCTAGTGGGTCTGAAAATATAAAAATGCCATTCTTTACAGGTACTCTTTAATCTAGACCTGATCAAGCTGTAGCCTAGCAAGCGTTAATAATGCACTGATGTAACTGCAGCAGGGGCTGGATTCAGAAAAAGTTTGCCAGGCCGATTGTTAAAGTCCGATGAAATTGCTCATACCACCACATAATTTGGGAATGTTCTGCGAGTTTTGTTGACCCCCATATAGCCGCAGCGCACTTGAAGCTAGTTTCCGAAGTATTCGCTCAGAATGACCATGGGAGGCGGCTTTCCTGGGTCCCCTTTAGATTCTTAACGAACTATTAACCATAAACAGGGACAGCCTGATAGTTCCTGCTAAATTATGATAGGGTGCCAAGTCACAGATCCATACTAGTTATTCTCAGCTATGTAAAAATATGTTCCATATATGTCTATGATTTTTTTGTCAAATTATCATTCTTAAAGTGAATAAATGTTTATTTCATATTTTCCCTAGCGATAGAGTTTAGGTCAAAGCCAAACAATTCAGTTCAACATATCTTTTGACACACTTTTCTAACATGAGGTTTCTGTTGTCAGCCATAATTTTCTGTGGAGAGCTAGGGGCTACAGCCCACTCAATGTTTTCAATCAGCCTTAAATGCCCCTAAAGTGCCTATTTAAAATATTCCTCACTCATCCTTCAGCTTCTGATCGGGCTACCCTCTTCCCCGCTTGCCACCTCATGAAACTATGATGCCTTATAGACCCCTGCAAAAAATCTTGCAAAATTATGGGCTTGGTTATTGATTGTAGTTTGAAAAGCCGAGGATAAGACGATCATCCACATTCTCCCAGTGAAAGTAAAAGGTGAAAGTAGGGCACATACTATAGTTGCACATGTAGCCTGAGTGCTGACCTCTGTCGTAGCACTATAGCCTGGTGGATATGACCCATTACCCCAAAGAGAGAAGACCAGCAGGTGTGTAACATCTGAATTGGGTTACCAGGTTTCCACAGGTACCATTAATTTGACAGGCACAAGAGGGAGAATGAACAGTTGGGTGAGGTGCACACCGCAAACTGGGATTCGAACCTAGATTCTGTGGATTTGGTCAGCTTGGCACGATAACCACATCACCATGGAATGCAGATCATCAGGAATTATTATTATTGCTATTGTTGTTATTATTATTATTATTATTATTATTATTATTATTATTATTATTATTATTATTATTATTTATTGTTATTATAATTATAATTATTATTATTTTCATTATTATTAATTAATTTATTATTATTATTATTATATATTTTTTGTAATTATATATAATTATTATTATTTTCTATTATTATTAATTAATTTATTATTATTATTATTATTATTATTATTATTATTATTATTATTATTATTATTATTATTATTTACTGTTATAATTATTGTTATTATTTTCATTATTATTAATTAATTTATTATTATTATCATTATTATTATTATTATTATTATTATTATTATTATTATTACTTATTATTTATTATTATTGTTATAATTTTTATTATTATCATTATTATTTTTATTATTATTAATTATTATTATTATTGTGTATGTATTATTATTATTATTATTATTATTATTACTATTATTATTATTATTATTATTATTATTATTATTATTATTATTATTATTACATATATTATTTTTGTTATTAATATTATTAGCATTATTATTTTCATTACATGCTATTGTCAATTATTATTACGCTGCCATTATTATTCATTATTATTATTATTACATTAAATATGTGTATTAATATTATCAGTGTGTGTGTGTATACATATCAAGCCTGTTTCAGGATGTCAGGAGTATACTCTTTGGGCCCTGGGAACTCTTCTTTTCTCTTTGTAGGCACATTTTTCATCCTGAAACAAAACAGAAGTGTGTACCATTTATGGCAACTGTGGTCTCTTGTACTTAATATGGTGGTTCAGGTACCCCATGTTATATAAAGATCAATACAAAGTGCACTTGATTAACATTGATCCACCTCCACATTGGCTGCTGTATTCACTAACATAGGATGCCCACACAGATCACAGAAATTGGACTTGGCTGAGGGACACATTGTGTAGCCAGCACACCTTAGCGTTACTGGGTCCTGCATTCCTCGAATAACTACATACACAAATGAATAAGCAGGAATGAGGGAATTACTTGTGGAATATGAGTGAGAAAGATGTCAGTTTACATTTTCCAGATCTTATGTACTTGAATATTTACAAAACAGAGATTATATAAAACAGTCCAAACCTATTATTTTTTTTTTAATTTTTTAAAAAGAAATTTCCTTAGCTGGTCTCAGCGGCCCCAGGTAGGTCGCATAATAGCCCTGTTCTATGTCAAGTGTGTGTGTATATATATATATATATATATATATATATATATATATATATATATATATATATATATATATATATATATATATATATACATTCTGATATTTCTTCTTACAGGGCTTCCAATCCCACCACACACGTCTCCAGCTGCTGGTAACCCTCCGCTACTATGCCACTGGAGCTTCCAGCTTGGACATGGGGGGATTGCTGTGACATGTCGCTGCCCAGTGTATCTACCTGTGTCAGACTCGTGACCAGATGCAATCTGCCAGCAGCTTGGGGGACTACATAAAGTTCCCAGTCCTGCCTGAAGAACAGGATGTCATGCCGACAATTTGCCGAGGTAGCTTTGCCATGCCCGGGTTATTGGATGTGTAGATGGTGTACACATCCCAATCATCAGTCCAGGTGGAGAAAGATGCAGAACTTTTACCGCTGCAGGAAAGGCTTTTTCATTGAATATAATGGGGATCTTCCAACTTTCATCACATGCTCTTCACAAATCTGGTCGTGAACTGGCAAGGTAGTGCACATGATGCCCGCATCTTCAGTGAGTCTGTTTTTGTGTGTGCTACTCTGGAGAGGGCAGTACAGAGGATACTTGTTGGGGATTCGGGCTATGCCTGTAAAAGCTACACCTTTAACTCCCATTCGAATTCCTCACAGATTGTTAAGGAGAGGGCATTACAATGCCTCTCACATCAAAACAAGGAACCTGATCGAGAGAACGTTCGGGATTTGGAAGAAAAAAGATTTGCCTATTCTCTCAAAGCCAATGAGAACAACACTCTCAACATCAAAAATTGTGACTGCATGTGCCATCACCTGCACAATATTGCAATCCTCAACAAACTCTCCCATTGACATGCCAGAAGAACTTGAGCCCATCAACATAGACATACTGTACCTTGCAGATTAACACTGATGGTGCCACTGGAAATGCTCACCAGAGCTTCCATTGTTGAGATATTCTTTTAGATCTTCTGGATGTCAAAATGTACACCATTGAGTGCACAGCAATGGAACCCAGGCTTCTGGATAGGAGTCAGGGCAGCAAGACCAACTTCCAGAGCCATCGATGATTTAAAGTTCTCCGTCTAGTCCAAGACCTACACTCGCCAATGGTGCCTCACAGCCTAACACACCAGAACATTTCCTGCTCCACTGCCCAGGAATTCCACTCCCTCCACACCAACCTCAGAATTAAACACATCCCTAACAGACTCAACATCCACAGAGGCCAACTTTACGTAGAAAGTACCTGCCTGGGCAGCTGTACACCCTCAGCCCCAACACTGCCTTCAAGCCCTCAAGGTCTGTATGCAGACCTTCTACAGAAGTCCTGGCAACTCAATAAGATCCTAACCTCCCTGGTGACACATCGACCAGAATAACAACATCCGCTAACATGTTCCCACTGATGGGGCTCCAGGAGGCAGTGGTCCCACAGCCTAACCAGCCCCATAAAACACCCCAGAAAAAGATGATCCCAGGAGGCCACTTCTCAAAGCACTGTATCTGACATCCTCGCCCCACTATTGAGATATGCAGGAAGGTGACTTCGCCCACACTCATGGTAGCTGAGAAATGCTTTTATTTAACCTTTGACAGTAGCACATGCGGTGCTATATATATTAGAGGACACAATAACACATTGAAGATTCAGTAGTCTACATGACAGCATTTTTCCACTATTATCACCCGAGTTTTTTCTAATGTAATATACTACAGGTGGCATTATGGGTTGACTAAAGAAGCCGATTAAGCGTTTCCCAACTGCTATGAGTGTGAGCAGGAATCACTTTCCTATCATATCCACAATGGTAAAACCAAGGGTGTCAGGTATAGTGCTTCATAAATGACCCTTAACATCAGTGACCTCAGTAGCTCAGTTGCGTTGATTTATACACAGATGGCCAGGTTTGAAGATGCTTTTTTTTTCAGCCTATAGTGGCTTTTAGGCTTTCTTGAGAGAGACCTGGATGGTGGTGACTGGCAAATGCCAGTCATGATGCGAGAGCAGAGTGTTTTATAGTGGCGGCGTTCTTTTCTTGGTGTGGTGGTTGGTGCACAGTGGTGTACATTTTGAATGCTTTATTGTAGATTTCTCTAATAATAAATTTATGTCTGTTCAGAAATAAAATAAGCTTATAATTTTGCATAAATATTTTCCGATCAAAATTAACTACTTTCTCTTACCTAATTTGTTTCATTTCCTGCCTGAAGCCTATACGTACATAATCTGTGATATAAATAAATGAACAAAAATATTTATCAAACATCACTGAATATAATGTCTATTTCCTACTACAACTACTACTACTAACACTAGTTAATATTTGGCAATATATGCTAAAATGCTTTGATGATACAGAGATTGTGCAGAGTAATTGGAGTCGGATCGAGACGCTAGTATTCTCCAGGATGAACTAGACAGATTGCGTGACAGATGGGCAGGAAGTGGCAGATGGAGTTCAATGTCTGGAGGAGTGCAAAGAATGGGTAATCACTCTGACGTGATATTCTTGATGTATATGAATAAAAAACCCACACACTGTGTGCAGACGATAGTTATATTTTTAACTAAATGAGTTTCAGGTGAACCTGCTTACCATCTTCAGTGGTAGTATGAAAGACCACTGAAGGAATGTGATGGCAGTATCCCACCAAGCTATTTGATTAAAAATATAACTATCATCTGTAGTCATTGAATTTTCATTATACATCCTGGAAGATACCAGTACTCTAGATGTATATAAAGACAACCCCTCCATAATTATTGGTTAAATATGATTGCTCCCTAAGAAAGATCAGTGTAGAAAGGAATTCAGGGATCTTGATGACCTCTGATCTCCATCTAAGGCACAATACATTCATCCTAGATATTGTGCAAATAGGGAATTATGGGATTCATTTCAAGGAGGTAGACAACAAGTGCTGATGTATCAAGTTATATTTAGCATTAGTTAGATCTTTATCTGTGATAATGTGTGTTTTTTCTGGTCACCTTCATAATTGTAGAATGGGTATCAAAATGTTAGAAATTGGTACAGTGGAGGATTAATAGATGATTTGCAGGTTCAAAAACTTGACATATGAGGAGACCTCGAACGATTAATTAAACTTTTTCTAGGAGCCAAGGGTTTTCAAGGAGACTTGATCAGTTTTATAAATGGATGAGGCTTTAACCAGAGGATATTTATAAGAGTTCTGATGAGTGAAGAGCTGGGTAGGACATGTAATAATGGGTTTAAATTTGATAAATTCTAGTTCTGGGTCATGGGCAAATAACTTTACTAGCAAGAAGAATGAAGTGGAACAGGCCTGGCCTTCACTGTTATGAGAGTCAATAAGATGGTACATTAATAAATGTTTAGATAAATTCGCAGGTAGTGATATTTGAGGCTTACATGCTAACAGTGAAAGACTGGTGGTGGCCCTCTATCAATCCTCCCAGCTTTCCAGAACCTGGGCCGTGCCTCCCATGATTTCTGGAGAAACTCAGTATGGGCAGTGTCCTTGGCCTCACTCTGACAATACTAGATGGGCATGCAGTTGATGAGGCAGTGTATCCCATCATGGATGTTAGCCTCTCCGGCATTCCCCAAACTGTCAAAGTGGCTTTGCAGGTATGTCTCACTGCCTCACGGATATGATGCCAAGTCTCCGTGAACATCACTTTCTGCTACCTCTCCCTGTGAAACTGTTACAGATTTCGTCTGGTAATCTGATGCTCCTCTCTGGTCTGTTCCCAGAAGGAGTTGGTGATACTCATCCTGCTAGCTTCCGACAGGCCTGGTACTAACTGCATCAAATTTATCTCACCTCTGCCGAATAGGGCAGCAGAAGAAAGGAAGGCACATTACATGTAAATGTAAGTTAGTGATGTGGTGCAGTGGATGCAGAGGATGAAGCTTCTGGCTGGAAAGAATCTTAGAAGCACTAGGAGGTGCAGGTGCTTCAGCACATTCAGCAGCAGCAATGTAGCAGAAGGGACCTCTGTCGGTGGCAGATTTTCCACTCACCTGTAGCTGTGCAAAATATTAATGCATTATCAATCATACTTATACATGAAAGATGGTATGACTCAGGAAATTTCTTCCTTCAATAACAATATTAGCTTCTTTTCTTATAATGCTTGAAAACACTACCCCATCAATAAAAGGCACCAGAGAATTTGATATATATTGCATTTATAGTTATTTAAATTTAATCCTAGACTGGGCCCCCTCAGAGCTTGTTCCCAGAAATGAGTAACTTATCTATATCTATCTATATATCTATCTATCTATATCTATCGATCGATCAATCTATATCTATCTTTCTATCTATCGATCAATCTTAATCTATATCTATCTATCTATCAATCAATCTTAATCTATATCTATCTATCTATCTTTATATATATATATATATATATATATATATATATATATATATATATATATATATATATATATATATATATATATATATATATATATTTATCTCTCTCTCTCTCTCTCTCTCTCTCTCTCTCTCTCTCTCTCTCTCTCTCTCTCTCTCTCTCTCTCTCTCTCTCTCTCTCTCTCTCTCTCTCTCTCTCTCTCTCTCTCTCTCTCTCTCTCTCTCTCTCTCTATATATATATATATATAAATATATATATATATATATATATATATATATATAAATATATATTTTTTTTTATATCTTTTAACCTAAACCAGTGTATCAAAAGTGAAAATTGATGATGAGAATAACAATGATAGTATTTATATGCAGCACCAGAACAAGAATGCAGAAAGCTGGATAATATAATGTGATATACTTTCAAGCAATGATTAACTTACTGAAAGTAACATCCATGATGGGAGTGCCTGCCTCATCCACTGGATGCCCATCTTGAATGGCAAGAGTGTCAAAGACATCCTCGCCCATGTTGAGTTCTCCAGAGATCATGGAGGCAACAGTCTCATGTTCTTCTGTAAACTTGGGAGGTGATGGAGGAGGGCACCACCAGTCCTCTTCACCTTCAGCTTGTGAAGCTCTCTCTTCC
>NW_026111451.1:85000-132553 GCF_024679095.1 Eriocheir sinensis | reverse complement strand
CAGGGTGACAGCACGGAGGCACAGTTCTTAAGGACAATAGGAGGCACTCCATCAGGTCCATAAGCCTTCTGAGGATTGAGGCCAGAGAGGGCATAGAAAACATCATTTTGAAGAATCTTTATAACAGGCATAAAGGAGTCAGAAGGGGGATGAGTAGGAGGAATATGCCCAGAATCGTCCAGAGTGGAGTTTTTAGAAAAAGTTTGAGAGAAGAGTTCAGCCTTAGAGATAGATGAGACGGCAGTGTTGCCATTCGGACTGAGGAGTGGAGGGAAAGATGAAGAAGTGAAGTTGGAGGAGATGTTTTTGGCTAGATGCCAGAGGTCACGGGAAGAGTTAGAGAAAGCAAGGTTTTATCATTTTCTATTAATGAAAGAGTTTTTGGTTAATCGGAGAATAGATTTGGCACGATTTCGGGCAGAAATGTAAAGTTCATAATTCGCATTAGTTTGAAGGCTCTGGTACCTTTTGTGAGCTACCTCTCTATCATTGACAGCACGAGAACAAGCGTGATTAAACGAGGAATGTATGCCTCCATTCCAGAGACAATCACCTCTGTGATGCGCTGAGCACACACAGAGGGGTCTCATTCCTGGAAGCAATAATCATTCCACGGGAAATCGGAAAAGTACATCCTCAGGTCGTCCCACCGAGCTGAAGCAAAATGCCAGAAGCATCGCCTCTTCGGTGGGTCCAGAGGGTGTACAGGAGCGATAGGACAGGATGCAGAAATAAGATTGTGATCGGAGGAGCTCAACGGAGAGAACAGTTTGACAGAATAAGCAGAAGGGTTTGAGGTAAGGAAGAGGTCTAGAATGTTGGGCCGGTCTCCAAGACGGTCGGGAATACGTGTAGGGTGCTGGACCAACTGCTCTAGGTCGTTGAGGATAGCAAAGTTGTAGGCTTGTTCACCAGGATGGTCAGTGAAAGAGGATGAAAGCCAAAGCTGGTGGTGAACAATGAAATCTTCAAGGATGGAGATTTCAGCGAAGGGAGAGTGGGTCAAGATGTGCTCCACTTTAGAATTCAAATAGTCAAAGAATTTTACATAGTTGGTAGAGTTAGGTGAGAGATAAACAGCACAGATGTATTTAGTAATAGAATGACAATGAAGTCTTAGCCAGATGGTGGAAAATTCAGAAGAGTCAAGGTCGTGGGCACGAGAGCAAGTGATGTCGTTGCGCACGTAGGCGCAACATCCTGCTTTGGATTGAAATTTAGGATAGAGATAGTAGGAGGGAACAGAGTAGAGATTGCTGTCAGTAGCCTCAGAAACCTGTGTTTCGGTAAGGAAGAGAAGGTGAGGTTTAGAGGAGTAGAGATGATGTTCCACAGAATGAAAATTAGAGCGAAGACCGCGAATGTTGCAGAAATTGAGAAGAAAGAGGTTTAAGGAGTTATCAAGACACCTCTCGGGTCGGCAGCCAGAAGGGGAGTCCTCCCTTGGGGAATTTGTGGTCCCCCCCCCAGGCGGGATATATATATATATATATATATATATATATATATATATATATATATATATATATATATATATATATATATATATATATATATATATATATATATATATATATATATAGAGTAGGTAGGAAGACACCTACCGAACGGGCGCAAGCCACTCCCGGTGAGGTATATATGGGAGGTGAGAAGGGAGTTGAAGCCCTCCAAAGACCCTTCCCATGTCCTCACTAACCGTGTCCCTATTGTCTCACCAACACCGGAGAGTACTTCAGCATGCTCTCTAAAGACAGATCCTCTCTTTATCCACACCACACTACATTCACACAACATATACACCATTTCCCAAACTTAAAATTTCAAAATGGCGCACCTACACCAAGCCTTGGAGTCCTAGCCTGTGGGGGGGACCACAAATTCCCCCAGGGAGGACTCCCCTTCTGGCTGCCGACCCGAGAGGTGTCTTGATAACTCCTCGAACCTCTTTCTTCTCAATTTCTGCAACATTCGCGGTCTTCGCTCTAATTTTCATTCTGTGGAACATCATCTCTCCTCCTCTAAACCTCACCTTCTCTTCCTTACCGAAACAAAGGTTTCTGAGGCCACTGACAGCAATCTCTACTCTGTTCCCTCCTACTATCTCTATCCTAAATTTCAATCCAAAGCTGGATGTTGCGCCTACGTGCGCACCGACATCACTTGCTCTCGTGCCCACGACCTTGACTCTTCTGAATTTTCCACCATCTGGCTAAGACTTCATTGTCATTCTATTACTAAATACATCTGTGCCGTTTATCTCTCACCTAACTCGACCAACTATGTAAAATTCTTTGACTATTTGAATTCAAAAGTGGAGCACATCTTGACCCACTCTCCCTTCGCTGAAATCTCCATCCTAGGATATTTCAATGTTCACCACCAGCTTTGGCTTTCATCCTCTTTCACTGACCATCCTGGTGAACAAGCCTACAACTTTGCTATCCTCAACGACCTAGAGCAGTTGGTTCAGCACCCTACACGTATTCCCGACCGTCTTGGAGACCGGCCCAACATTCTAGACCTCTTCCTTACCTGAAACCCTTCTGCTTATTCTGTCAAACTATTCTCTCCGTTGGGCTCCTCCGATCACAATCTTATTTCTGCATCCTGTCCTATCGCTCCTGTACACCCTCTGGACCCACCGAAGAGGCGATGCTTCTGGCATTTTGCTTCAGCTCGGTGGGACGACCTGAGGATGTACTTTTCCGATTTCCCGTGGAATGATTATTGCTTCCAGGATAGAGACCCCTCTGTGTGTGCTCAGCGCATCACAGAGGTGATTGTCTCTGGAATGGAGGCATACATTCCTCGATCTTTCTCAACTCCTCACGCTAAAAAGCCTTGGTTTAATCACGCTTGTTCTCGTGCTGTCAATGATAGAGAGGTAGCTCACAAAAGGTACCAGAGCCTTCAAACTAATGCTAATAATGAACTTTACATTTCTGCCCGAAATCGTGCCAAATCTATTCTCCGACTAACCAAAAATTCTTTCATTAATAGAAAATGCCAAAACCTTGCTTTCTCTAACTCTTCCCGTGACTTCTGGCATCTAGCCAAAAACATCTCCTCCAACTTCACTTCTTCATCTTTCCCTCCACTCCTCAGTCCTGACGGCAACACTGCCGTCACATCTATCTCTATGGCTGAACTCTTCTCTCAAACTTTTTCTAAAAACTCCACTCTGGACGATTCTGGGCATATTCCTCCTACTCGTCCCCCCTCTGACTCCTTTATGCCTGTTATAAAGATTATTCAAAATGATGTTTTCTATGCCCTCTCTGGCCTCAATCCTCTGAAGGCTTATGGACCTGATGGAGTGCCTCCTATTGTCCTTAAGAACTGTGCCTCCGTGCTGTCACCCTGCCTGGTCAAATTCTTTCGCCTCTGCCTGTCAACATCTACCTTTCCTTCTTGCTGGAAGTATGCCTTCATACAGCCTGTGCCTGAGAAGGGTGACCGCTCCAATCCCTCAAACTACCGTCCTATAGCTTTACTTTCTTGTCTATCTAAAGCTTTTTGAATCAATCATTAACCGGAGGATTCAAAAGCACCTTTCCACTTCTGACCTTCTATCTGATCGCCAGTATGGGTTCCGCAAGGAGCGTTCTACTGGTGATCTCCTAGCCTTCTTAACTGACTCTTGGTCATCCTCTCTTAGCCGTTTCGGTGAAACTTTTGCTATTGCGCTGGACATATCAAAAGCTTTTGATAGGGTCTGGCACAAATTTTTGCTTTCCAAACTACCCTCCTACGGTTTCTATCCTTCTCTCTGTACCTTTATCTCCAGTTTCCTTTCTGACCGTTCTATTTCTGCCGTGGTAGACGGTCACTGTTCTTCTCCTAAATCTATTAACAGTGGTGTCCCACAGGGTTCTGTCCTATCTCCCACTCTTTTTCTGTTGTTCATTGATGATCTTCTTTCCAAAACGAACTGTCCTATCCATTCCTACGCCGATGATTCCACTCTGCATTACTCAACTTCTTTTAATAGAAGACCCACCCTACAGGAACTTAACGACTCAAGGCTGGAGGCTGCAGAACGCTTAGCCTCAGACCTTACTATTATTTCCGATTGGGGCAAGAAGAACCTGGTGTCCTTCAACGCCTCAAAAACACAGTTTATCCACCTATCCACTCGACACAATCTTCCAAACAACTATCCCCTATTCTTTGACAACACCCAGCTATCACCTTCCTCAACACTAAACATCCTCGGTCTATCCTTAACTCAAAATCTCAACTGGAAACTTCATATCTCATCTCTTACTAAATCAGCTTCCTCGAGGCTGGGCGTTCTGCACCGTCTGCGCCAGTTCTTCTCCCCTGCACAGTTGCTGTCCATATACAGGGGCCTTGTCCGCCCTCGTATGGAGTATGCATCTCATGTGGTGGGGGGGCTCCACTCACACAGCTCTTCTGGACAGAGTGGAGGCTAAGGCTCTTCGTCTCATCAGCTCTCCTCCTCATACTGATAGTCTTCTACCTCTTAAATTCCGCCGCATTGTTTCCTCTCTTTCTATCTTCTATCGATATTTCCACGCTGACTGACGAGTCAGCGCGCGACCTTCCTCAGTCAGCGCGCGACCTTCCTTGGGTTCACACGTGACTTTGCCTCGCTGCTGTGTGGTGCCAACTCGCTCTTTCCTCTGTTTTCCTCTGCTTTCGCGGTGTGAGGCGTTCTGTGCTTCTGTGAGCTGCTGCTGTACTGGAGGACTACAAAACCAGGAGGATTACCCTGCCTTCTACTACAGACCGCTAAGTGTTCTGATTTAGTATTTACTCAGTTAGATAGTGATCCACAGTTACTCCTAGGACAAGTGTATTAAGCTTCCCACATCTACACTAAATTCAACATTCTTTCACGCCAACCCAGTGCTACACGGTTTTATATTGCTTTTGTGTTTTTTTATATTGCTTTTGTGTTTTCTTCTCCTTCTATTATTAGGATACTTTACTGTGCTGTGATAATAGGACTACGTGAATCAGGCGCGCCAAGCTACGTTAATTTCTAAATCCACACAAAACACTAGATAGTCCACTTTCCGCGCAAACCTAGTGAACACAGTTATTATCTTCTTTACATAAGTGATTTCTCAGTATATTAATATTGGCCTATGTTTTGTCTTGGTGGGTAGAAATAACCGCCTTTTACCCGAGACACACCCTTTTCCCCGGGGAATTGACCTGACTGCGACCTCACAGCAGCTGTTGGTTTGTTTTCCTAGATGCACATTTTTGACCTGACGACCTCACCGCAGCTGCGTACTTTGTTATCGTCTTAACGCGCCTAATTGTTTCCGTCTTGCCTCGCCCATATCTTCACCATGACGTCCCTCAAGCGTTATTCTGGGTGTGGCCTTCGCATGGCCAAGCAGTACTTTCTTTCTAAGGACGTTTGTAGGTTCTGCGTTAAGACTCAGAAGGATGATCAGAGGATCATGGAGTTAGAGAATAGGGTCACGACTCTCGCAGCCCAGGTACACTTACTGGTTAGTGCAGCAGCAACAAGCCCCGCCTCCTCCTCCTCCCCTTCCTCTTCCTCTTCTTCCTCGTCCTCCTCCCCTTCCTCTTCCTCTTCTTCCTCGTCCTCCTCCCCTCTAGTATTGTCTTCACCCACACAGCAGCCCCTCCCATCCTCCTCCTCCTCCTCCTCGACCATCTCCGATCTCCCCGCTTCCCACCCCTCCTTCTCCTCTTCTTCCTCCTCTTCCTCCTCCTCCTCGCCTTCCTCTTCCGTCCCCCCTCTAACCTCTCCCCGCCCACCCTCCTCCGCCTCCTCCTCCTCCTCTTTCTCCTCCTTGTCCTCCACCTTCGCTCGTCCCTCCCTCCCACACCTGTCCTTCACCTTCCCCTTCCCCTCTTCCTCCTCCCTCTCCTCGTCCGTCCCTCCCTCCCCACCTCACTCTCCCTTTCACCTACTCCTCCTTCCTCCTCCTCCTCCTCCTCCTCCTTGTCGTCGTCCTCCTCCTCCGCCTCAAAGTCCTCGCCTTCCTCTTCCGTTCCCCTCTCCCTCTTCCCGCCCACTCTCCTCCTCCTCCTCCTCTTCTCCCTCTTTCTCCTCCTTGTCCTCCGCCTCCTCGCTCGTCCCTCCCTACAACACCTTTCCCTTACCATCCATTTCCCCCTCTTCCTCCTCCCTCTCAGCCTCCGTTCCACCCTCAACCACCTCACACTCCCTTTCTCCTTCTTCCTCTTCCTCCTCCTCCTCCCCTTTCCACCTTCCACCTCTTCCACAATTTCTCGTTCTTCACAGCAGGTCCCTCCCTCCTTCCCGCTCTCCCTCCCCTTCACCCACCCCTCCTGGCCCCCCTTCCGACCGTCGGGTTCTTGTTGTTGGTGATAGTCAGGTTCGTTATGTTGACAGGTATTTTTGCTCCAAGGATAAGAACAGGACGAGGGTGTGTTTCCCAGGGGCAGGGGTGGGCCATATATCAGACAGGATTGAGGCGTGTATGGCAAGCGAGGGATCGAACCCCATTGTCTTTCTCAGCTGAGGGCCAGAACTGCGGATTGGAGAGCCAGGAGAACCAGGTAGAAATGTCTTACAATAATTTAGTTAGAGTAATAGTAGAGGGGCAAGAACAGCATATACCACAGCGAACACTTAGAAAAGAAAACAATGATCCTAAGTGGATGACTCGTGGACTAAAACACGAGATTGGGTTAAAGAAGAGAATTTATCAGAAAATAAAGAATGGGGAAACACATCTCAGGGGCCGGTACGTCGAACTATCTATATTAGTTAAGAAAAACACCAGGATAGCAAAAAAGAACTATGAGATCAAAGTAGCAAATGAGGCGAAAAGTAATCCTAAGGGCTTCTTTCAGATGTATAGAACAAAAACACGGGAGAAAATTGGACCGCTGAAAACAAACACAGGGGAGCTAGTAGAAAATTACGAAAATATGAGCACATTGTTGAACGACTACTTCCTTTCAGTATTCACACAGGAGGATCGAACGACTATACCGGAAAGAGTTCAGGTGTACGAGGCGGGGATGGCGATAAATTGAGGGATATAATCATTACCAGGCAATTAGTTCAGGATGAGATAGATAAGCTTAAGAAGAACAAGTCGCCATGACCTGACGTGATATTTACTAGTGTATTAAAGGAGTTAGTTGAGATAATCAGTTACACACTAACCGACATCTTTAAGATGTAGGTAAATACGGCTATGTGCCGAGCCTATGGAAAGTAGCTAATGTGACGCCGATTTTAAAAGGGGACAGGTCAGTTGCTTCAAACTATCGCCCAATTAGCTTAACATCGGTTATAGGGAAGATGCTGGAGTCCATAATAGCCAGGAACATTCGGGAGCATTTAGAGAAACATAGCTTAATTCACGACTCGCATCATGGGTTCACAAAAGGTAGGTCATGCCTCACCAATCTCTTGTCCTTCTACAATAAAGTATTTGAGGCGGTTGACAGAGATGAAAATTATGATGTAATCTATCTTGATTTTAGTAAAGCGTTTGACAAAGTTCCTCATCAACGACTGTTGCTTAAATTACAGGCTCACGGAGTAGAGAGTAAAGTTTTGAGCTGGGTCAAGGCGTGGCTTAGCAATAGGAAGCAAAGAGTGCAAATCAATGGTAAAAGATCTGACTGGGGATGTGTTACGAGTGGGGTCCCACAAGGTTCGGTATTAGGTCCACTTTTGTTTATTATTTATATCAATGACTTAGACACAGGAATTAGTAGTGATGTTAGTAAATTTGCAGATGATACCAAGATCGGTAGAGTAATTGAGTCGGATCAGGACGCTAGTATTCTCCAAGGTGAACTCAACAGATTATATGACTGTAGGGAAGTGCAGTATTCTGAGTGTAGGTAGGAACAACCCCTCACATAACTATTGCTTAAATGACACTCTCATAAGTAGGTCTGGGTGCGAGAGGATTTAGGGTCTTAGTGAGCTCTGATCTCCGTCCAAGGGCACAATGCATTCAAGCTAGAAATCGAGCTAATAGGGTACTGGGATTTTATTTCAAGGAGCGTAAGCAACAGAAGCCCCGAAGTCTTCCTCAAACTATATTTAGCATTAGTTAGACCTCATCTTGACTATGCGGTTCAGTTCTGGTCACCCTACTATAGAATGGATATCAAAATGTTAGAATCGGTGCAGAGGAGGATGACTAAGATGATTCAGGGGTTGAGAAACTTGCCATACGAGGAAAGACTCAAACAGTTAAACTTGCATTCTCTAGAAAGGCGAAGGGTGCGTGGAGACATGATCGAGGTTTATAAATGGATGAAGGGCTTTAATAAGGGAGACATTCATAAGGTTTTGTTGGTTAAGAGAACCGGGTAGGACACGAAGTAACGGGTTTAAACTGGATAAATTCAGATTCAACAGGGACATAGGCAAAAATTGGTTTACTAACAGGGTGGTGGATGAGTGGAATAGGCTTAGCAGTCATGTGGTAAGTGCCAATACAATTGTCACATTCAAAAATAGACTAGATAAATTTATGGACAGCGATATTAGGTGGGGTTAGATACACGGGAGCTTAGGATCAAAGGAGCTGCCTCGTACAGGCCTACCGGCCTCTTGCAGACTCCTGCGTTCTTATGTTCTTATGTTCTTATGACTGCTCTTCTGAACTGCTAACTGCATGCCTCCCCCCCTCCCGCGGCCCCGCTGCACTCGACTTTCTACTCATGCTCATCCCTATACTGTCCAAACCCGTTATGCAAGAGTTAACCAGCATCTTCACTCTTTCATCCCTCACGCTGGTAAACTCTGGAACAATCTTCCTTCATCTGTATTTCCTCCTGCCTACGACTTGAACTCTTTCAAGAGGAGTGTATCAGGACACCTCTCCTCCCGTATTTGTTCTTGCTTTCGGCCACCTCTTTTGTCTCTTTTTTAGGAGCAGCGAGTATCGGGCTTTTTTTTATTGTTTTCTTTTTTGTGTGCCCTTGAGCTGCCCTTTGTTGTAAAAAAAAAATATATATATATATATATATATCTATAGAGATAGATATATATATATATATATATATATATATATACGTGTATATATATATATATATATATACACGTATATATATATATATATATATATATATATATATATATATATATATATATATATATATATATATAGATATCTATATATATATATATATATATATATATATATATATATATATATATATATATATATATATATATATATATATATATATATATATATATATATATATATATATATATATATATATATATATATATCTATATATATATATGTTGGGACCCAGAATATGGACAAAAAGAAGACGACCATAGCAGCACAGTTACTTAATAGTGACCCCAATCAGAGACAAATACCGAGTGGAGATATGGAGACAAGAATTGTAAATATGATAGGAGAGGGAAGGAAAGCAATTAGTCAGATATACTAAGTTGTAAACATTTGATAAGCACTAACACTACTGAGAGGTTATGGAAAATACCCAGACCCACATACAGGAAACAGATACCCAGTAGGCGTGGTCAGGAAGTGTGGATAACCATTCAAGAGGACTCTAACATGTCACGTGAGGTGTGACGAAATGCTATAAGCGAATAACTGAAAAGAGAAGTCACTGTGGGAGTGTCTTAAGAGTGAAATCACAAATAGTAGGAGAAGTAAACAATATAACATAATGAGCGAGCCAATGGTTGTTGACAGGAAGTATTGGCTACTGGTTATGTAGAAAATGAAGGCGTGTCAAAGATGTAGTTCCGCCTCAAGCAAGGAAAAATGTGACCTAGACAACAGTGATATGGGTAGACCGAGCCTTGCACTCGCTTCAAGCAGACTTGCTACTCACTCAGCTGAGAATGGCTGTTGTGATCTTAATCGTGAGTAGAAATTCGAGAATCTAAGGGAAACCGATTGTTTTGTCCTGGAGATTATAATGTAGGAGATGTGTTGTAGGATTGTGAGTGGGACAGGATTGTGATTATTTGTTTGCGATGTAAAGCAAAGGTAGAAACCACTGGGTGTGGTATAATTTGGTGCTTCCGTGAAATTGTAGTAGATTATACTATAGGAATGTGTTATCAGGATGTGAGGAGAGTATTTAAATATTGTGAGGTAAGCAGCGAGAAACAAACCACTGCTTGTGGAATGACGAGTGTTATTATTATTGGCAACAACTGAGCACAAATTGTAGTATTATGTTTAGAGGCATGTCGTTTGTCACATGTTGTATCCATTGCTGAATATGCCAGCGTTATGATCGTCTGAACATAGAATATTGCGTAAGGCAATTACTTTCATTTAATTTTAAATAAATGCATATTTTCTTTTTCCCTTGTTTATCCCCGAACACCAATCTCCAATAACAACTTAAGCCGGATCACGCTACCAGGGATACGAGACGGTGAGATCATTTATGGAGTAGTTAATGAGTGATAAAAGAGTTGTTTTAATACAAGCTAATGCAAATGAAATAAAAAAGTAAAAATCAAAATACAAGAAAAGAAGGATCCAATATATATATATATATATATATATATATATATATATATATATATATATATATATATATATATATATATATATATATATATATATATATATATATATATATATATATATATATATATATATATATATATATATATATATATATATATATATATATATATATATATATATATATATATATATATATATATATATATATATATATATATGTATATATACACATATATATATATATATATATATATATATATATATATATATATATATATATATATATATATATATATATATATATATATATTTTTTTTTTTTTTTTTTTACAACAAAGGAGGCAGCTCAAGGGCACAAAAAAGGAAACAATAATAAAAAAAAAGCCCGCTACTCGCTGCTCCAAAAAAAGAATCATAAGAGGTGGCCGAAAGAGAGGTCAACTTCGGGAGGAGAGGTGTCCTGACACCCTTCTCTTGAAAGAGTTCAAGTCGTAGGCAGGAGGAAATACAGATGAAGGAAGATTGTTCCAGATTTTACAAGCGTGAGGGATGAAAGAGTGAGGATGCTGGTTAACTCTTGCATAAGGGGTTTGGACAGTATAGGGATGAACATGAGTAGAAAGTCGTGTGCAGCGGTGCCGCGGGAGGGGGGGAGGCATGCAGTTAGCAAGTTCAGAAGAGCAGTCGGCGTGGAAATATCGATAAAAGATGGAAAGAGAGGCAACATCGCGACGGAATTTAAGAGGTAGAAGACTATCAGTAGGAGGAGGAGAGCTGATGAGACGAAGAGCCTTAGACTCCACTCTGTCCAGAAGAGCTGTGTGAGTGGAGCCCCCCCACACGTGAGATGCATACTCCATACGAGGGCGGACAAGGCCCCTGTATATGGATAGCAACTCCGCGGGGGAGAAGAACTGGCGGAGACAATACAGAACGCCCAGCCTCGGGGAAGCTGATTTAGCGAGAGAGGAAATGTGAAGTTTCCAATTGAGATTTTGAGCTAAGGATAGACCGAGGATGTTTAGTGTTGAAGACGATGACAGCTGAGTGTTGTCGAAGAATAGGGGATAGGTGTTTGGAAGATTGTGTCGAGTTGATAGGTGGAAAAAACTGAGTTTTTGAGGCATTGAAGGATACATTGTTCCTTCTGCCCCATTCGGAAATGATAGCAAGGTCTGAGGTTAAGCGTTCTGCAGCCTCCAGTCTGGAGTCATGTACTTCCTGTTGAGAGGGTCTTCTATTGAAAGAATTTGAATAATGCAGAGTGGAGTCATTGGCGTATGAGTGGAAAGGACAGTTTGTTATGGCAAGATCATTGATGAATAACAGGAAGAGAGTGTTTGATAGGACAGAGCCCTGTGGAACACTACTGTTGGTAGGTTTAGGGGAAGAACAGTGACCGTCTACCACCGCAGAGATAGAACGGCCGGAAAGGAAACTGGAGATAAAGGAACAGAGAGAGGGATAGAATCCGAAAGAGGGCAGTTTAGAAAGCAAAGACTGGTGCCAGACTCTATCGAAGGCTTTCGATATGTCTTGCGCAAAAGAGAAAGTTTCACCGAAACTGCTAAGAGAGGATGACCAAGAGTCAATTAATAGAGCAAGAAGATCGCCAGTAGAAAGCCCCTTGCGGAATCTATACTGGGGATCAGATAGACGATTAAAAGTGAAAAGGTGCTTTTGAATCTTCCGGTTAAGGATTGATTCAAAAGCTTTAGATAGACATGAGAGTAAGGCTATTGGGCGGTAGTTTGAGGGATTCGAGTGGTCACCCTTCTTAGGCACAGGCTGTACAAAGGCATACTTCCAGCAGGAAGGAAAGATAGATATATCTTTCGAAAGAGTTTGACCAGGCAGGGTGTCAGCACAGAAGCACAGTTTTTAAGGACAATAGGAGGCACTCCATCAGGTCCATAAGCCTTCTGAGAGTTGAGGCCAGAGAGGGCATAGAAAACATCATTAGGAAGAATCTTAATAACAGGGATAAAGGAGTCAGAGTGGGGATGAGTAGGAGGAATATGCCAAGAATTGTCCAAGGTGGAGTTCTTACAGAAAGTTTGAGCGAAGAGTTCAGCCTTAGAGACAGATGAGACGGCAGTGCTGCCGTCAGTGTTAAGGAGAGGAGGGAAAGAGGAAGAAGTGAAATTGGAGGAGATATTTTTGGCTAGATGCCAGAAGTCACGAGAAGAATTAGAAGAAGCAAGGAGTGACATTTTCTATTTATAAAAGAAGTTTTGGTAAGTCGGAGACTAGATTTGGCACGATTCAGGTCTGAAATGTATAGATCAAAGTTAGTGGGAGTTCGAAGGCTCTGGAACCTATTGTGAGCTGCCTCTCTATCTTTAATAGCACGAGAACAAGTGTGATTAAACCAAGGCTTTTTAGCATGAGGAGGAGAGAAAGTACGTGGAATGTATGCCTCCATTCCAGAGACAATCACCTCTGAAGCGCAACGCACACATATATATATATATATATATATATCATATATATATAGATAGATATATATATATATATATATATATATATATATATATATATATATATATATATATATATATATATATATATATATATATATATATATATATATATATATATATATATATATATATATATATATATATATATATATATATATATATATATATATATATATATATATATATATATATATATATATATATATATATATATATATATATATATATATATATATATATATATATATATATATATATATATATAAAATGGAAGAAAATGGGAAAAGTAAGGAAAACATTTTGTGGTTGAACTACATTAAAAGAAAAACAAGACAAAAAAATATGAAATGTAAACAATTCTCTTAGGTAAGGTTAGAAGGAAAATAAGAAGGAGCGATGGGGGAAAGGAAGGGGAGAGGAATGGAATGGGGAGCGAAAAGAGGGAAAGGTAGACGGGGAGAATTTTGGATGCCGCTTAAGAATGAAAAGGAAAACTGCTGGGAGAAAGGGAATAATGGAGAGAGAGAGAGAAAAGGAAGGTAACGGAGAGCAAGTAAAATTTTAGTTGCATATAAAGTTAGAAGGAAAGTGTGGGTAATGTTAGTTTTGAATATAGGCACGTTGCCTGGGGCAACACTAATCCCGCGGTGTCAGCGGTTTTGACCGTTGTGGCCCCTCAGAGGCTGGCAGTGCCTCAGGGACCAGTTCACCCCGTCTCTGTATCGCGTACGCATGTACCCGTCCTTTCTCTGTTACTTTCCATATAATATACGGACTTTAGTTTATTCAGTGTTTGTCTGTCCAATGATTACAAGTGTCGACAAGTACCTGACCAACATGGCGCAGTGAGTAGGATTCTGTGGAAAGAGAAATAGTGAAAAGCAGTGTACAAGCCGGTTGGCGTAACGGTCAGCCGCCCGCATTCCGTGCGTGCCCTTATTGACCTGTGCCGGTGAGTGAGGCCCAGGGCCACACCCACCTGTGAACTCCGCTTATTGCTGTATGGTTATTTACGATTTATATGCGGTTCGAGCTGTCGAGGCGCCGCCCCTATATATCGTTGAAATAACGCAGTATTAAGTGTACATATTGGCAAGCGCGGTGTTCGGAACACCAGGAGTAACGCCACCGCCACCTCGCCCGCCACCCCCGCTACCTCGCCCCTGATGGATAAACCATCGGAGCCCGCGCAGCCCGAGGGCAGGGAAGAGGCACCCACGCCTCCCTCCCCTTCCTTCTCCTCCGCCTCGCAAGGGATGGACATGTCGTGCTTTCTACAATGGATGCGTGAGGACGCGGCACAACGCCGCGAGGAAGAGCGAGTGCGTCGGGAAGAGGACGCGGCACAACGCCGCGAGGAAGAGCGAGTGCGTCGGGAAGATGAACGGCTTCGGCGCGAGGAAGAGCGTGTGCGTCGCGAGGACGACACACGGCGCATCGAAGCACTGCTTACGAGTGCCACGCAGCAGCGCGTCTCCCCTCCAACCGAGAAGGCCCCCATCAAGGCCTCCGCCGCCACTCCACCGCCTCTCGCTCATGATGGGACGTTCCGACAATTCCGGATATGGAGGAGCCGGTGGAATGATCACGTCGCCTGTCGAACATGCCCCAAGACATGCAGCGTGCAGAGCTGAGGACGTGCTTCTCCACGAAGACACTGAGTGATTTGGAGACCTCGCTTCAGATCCCCGTCGACTCCCCGCACACGGTGGAAGAGGTGCTTGACCTCCTGCAGGAGCACGTGAAGGGTCAGAATAACGAAGCGATCCGTCGCCGTGCCTTCTCCACCTGTAAGCAAGCCGAGGGTGAGAGCTTCACCGACTTCTACGCACGTCTCAAGGGTCTTTCGGAAGAGACTGAAGTGTGCTCAGGGGCACGTTGCGAGGAAGTCTGGATGAAGCATGCCTTGTTGATGGGAGTTGGCAACGGGGAGTTGAGGCGAGAGCTTATCACCATGGACGCCTCCCGCACGCTTCAAGAGACAGTGACGAAATGTCGGTCGTATGAGGCCACCGATGTGACGTACTCTGAAATAGAGACCCCTCCAACTCCAGTAAGAGGCGTCTCACAGTACAAGAAGGGTAAGAAGGCGGCCCACGCGGAGAAAGCTGGTGCCAAAACATCCACGCCCCCCTCCAGCACAGCCTGCAGCAGCTGTGGCACGCAGCACGGCTCCAAGCCGTGCCCAGCCGCCGCGGCACCCTGCCACGGTTGTGGCCGCGAGGGGCACAGGATGTACACCGTTAAGTGTTCCGCCAAAGGGGTTCAATGCGGCGTGTGCCTTCGCGTGGGGCACTACGACCGATTCTGCAGACTCAACAAGCCCAAAAAACCCAAACCGAAGAAGGGTCCTTCCCTTGGCGTGGTTCGGACGCAGCCACCCGACACGGCCCCGCGCCACTCCGAGGAGCGTGCGGGCCACGTCCGGCGAGTGGACTCCAACACGCGCCCCAGGGCCCAACCTTCCCCCACCATCCGCGTCGCTGTCACCCAGGTCGACACGTCTGGCCGGATTGACGTGATACCCGACACCGGCGCTGATGTTACGGTGATAGGCCTTCAGCACCTCAAGAGCTTAGGCCTCCACCAACGCGACTTGCAACTGCCCCCTGCCATCAACTATTACAACGCGGACGGCTCATAGATGCAAGCTGCGGTGGGCTCCTTCCAAGTAGAGCTCACGTACGGCGATAGGTCGTGTGAAGGCTGGATCGACGTGCAGTCCTCTCTTACCACGCCTCTGCTCTCGTGGGAGCACTGCAAGGCGCTGGGTGTGGTTCCCGCCGACTTCCCGAGGCAGATACCAGCCGCCCGGCCCGCCGCGGCCGCCGCCCGGGTAAGCGAGGCGCGGGGCAGCAGCGCACCGCGCGCCGCCACCCAAGGCCACGCAGCGGCCTCCGCACCTCATCCGAGCCAGCACACGCAGCCACCACCCGCCCTCCATATCCACACGTCCCCGTCGGAAGCTAAGGAGTACTTCCTGAAGGAGTACTCGGACGTGCTGGTGACGAAGGAGGCCTTAAGGACCGCGCCATTGAAGGCGATGGCGGGTCCCCCGATGAGAATCCACCTGCGGGAGGGCGCGCAGCCGTTCGCCATACATACTCCCAAGGTCATCCCTCTCGCCTTCAGGGATGCAGTCAAGCAAGAACTGGATTCTATGGTGACTCAAGGCGTCATTGCCCCCGCGGGCGACGACCCATCCCCTTGGTGTCACCCCTTAGTGGCTGTGGCCAAGCCTAACGGTGGCGTCCGCATCACCACCGACTTGTCGAAGCTAAACAGCCAGGTGTCCCGTCCAGCCCACCCTTCGCCCACGCCCTTCACAGCAATACGGAGCGTGGACCCGGAGGCGCGGTTCTTCACGACGGTCGACGCCCTTTGTGGTTACTGGCAGATTCCGCTGGCAGAGGGAGCCCAGCCACTCACCACTTTCATCACGCCTTACGGACGTTTTCGCTACTGTCGAGGCCCCGTGGGTTTCGCCGCCACGGGCGACGCCTTCTGTTTACGCGGCGACACGGCACTCCAAGGCGTGACCAACTGTGTGAAGGTAGTGGACGACGTGCTGCTCTCCGACAAAGACTACCTCACGCACCTCCGCAGCATCGATAAGGTACTATCTCGGTGCAGGACGCACGGCATCACTCTCAACCCCGAGAAGTTTGTCGTGGCTGCTCCGACTGTGTCCTTCTGCGGTTACCGGCTCTCAGGGGATGGTATTGCGGCCGACCCGGAGAAAGTGCGAGCTATAGCAGACTTCGCCACGCCTGCCAATCTGACGGATCACAGGTCCTTCATGGGATTGGTGAACCAGCTGGCAGAATGCTCTCCCGACATCACCGCCGCCGCCTTACCTCTTCGTCCCCTGATGAGCCCGAAAAGGACGTTCACGTGGACACCTGACCATGACCAGGCCTTCCAAAAGATGAAGGAGGCCCTGTCAAGTCCTCCGGTCCTTGCCACGTTCAACCCAGCCCTCCCCACCACCCTGCAGACGGACGCCTCGCGCCTGTACGGCGTAGGTTACGCCCTCCTGCAGGACCACGGAGGAGGAAAGTTCCGCCTGGTTCAGTGTGGCTCGCGATTCCTCACCGATACCGAGACTGTTAGCCTTTTTGTAAGCTGTTTTTTTGTGTGTTTTTGATTAAGGCGCGAACTGTTATCTCACGTCAGGTCCGATGTACCGTTGCCTGCTTTCTCCAGTTGATAGAAGTCGTGAGACAACACAATAGCCTTTTAGTTAAGTGATGTGGGTTATGTGTTGGCCGAGCGGAGCCGTTAAGTTCACTTTGAGTTCACTTAATTTACTCTCTCTCTCTCTCTGGTTGATTAAATGGTTGTATTGCTTTTTAAATATATTCACAGAATAGTTACAGTATTTTTTGGACGAGTCGTAAGTCGTACGCACACTCCGAGAAGTCCTGTGCTCTCGTCCGCCGCCCGCTCTGATCTGCTCTGGCGTCTCCCGGGACAGGAGCGGCCAGCGGCACCATGCTTGCTGAATCAGCACCGTTCCCACGGCAAGGAGCACCTCCTAAGCACAACGTAGCGTCTGAGTGTAACATCCTGGCGCCGCTGGGCCATGGCGATACGACATACATTCACACATTCACATGTATGTTATAATATACACCTTACATCGCTCGGTCACGGAAAAAGTCGCGACCTCGCGGCTCACCCGACCCTTAAAATCAGTTTACCTACCCATGTTACAGTCACACAATGTGTACTAGTTAAACGAGGGCCTATTATAGTTGCATGTAAAAAAAATATATACAAGTCAGAGCCCGCCTAACGATACAACATCGGGAAATGCCAATGATAATAAAAATAATCATGGATGTAACAATAAATGGGCAAAGTACATACAGGGCGAGGTAAACAGGGCTAGAGTCGTGGACGTGGAAGCTCAGCACTATTCCGAGAAAACAAAATAATAGCTCGAATAGTTATTTACAAAATACATCCTAGAAAAATAAATTGACTAAATTGTCATTAGGATACATGGTAATGGAGCTATTTTGAATAGTAATAAGAAAAGGAAAAAAAAATCCTTGAAGAAGATTTGATACAAACTGAGTCTTCGAGTCGGCTGTCCTCTCCGTTCCTGTGTCCCTGCCCATGCCAAAGCCTTCGCGAAGGAGTGGCAGGCCAGAGCCGAGAGCTGTGACCGCCGCGCCGCTACCTGTGCCCGAGATGCTAAGGCCCGGTATGACGCCCATGCCCGCCCGCTTCAGCCGCTGAAGATAGGTGCTCTCGTGCGCATCCAGGACCCAACCACGCAGCGTTGGGACAAGGTGGGCACGGTAATGGGCGCCGGCCGGTCTAGGGCCTATCACGTCCGGATGCCGAGCGGCCGCATCTTGTGGAGAAACCGCCGTTTTCTTCGGCCGGTTCTGCCCCCTGCAGTCGACACCCCGGCCGTGGACGAGTCTCCTCCACGCCCGGACTCACCTCACCTCGCTGTGCCCCGTCGCTCGGAGTGGCTCAGAGCCAAGGCACCCGCTCAAGACTAGGACTATGAGCGTGAAGGGTGGAGGGAGATGTGGGTAATGTTAGTTTTGAATATAGGCACCTTGCCTGGGGCAACACTAATCCCGCGGTGTCAGCGGTTTTGACCGTTGTGGCCCCTCAGAGGCTGGCAGTGCCTCAGGGGCCAGTTCACCCCGTCTCTGTATCGCGTACGCATGTACCCGTCCTTTCTCTGTTACTTTCCATAGAATATACGGACTTTAGTTTGTTCAGTGTTTGTCTATCCAATGATTACAAGTGTCGACAAGTACCTGACCAACAGAAAGAAAGCTAAAATAGATGAAGGAAAACACAGAGAAGGAGGGAGGAGAGAGGGGAGAGAAGGGGGGCAAGGGTAAGAGGGTGAGAAACTATTTAAAACTAGTTTGATCCCTTATGAAATGTATCCAGGAAAGTTAACGTCAAGAAAGGAGTTTTCTACTGTTTATTTAATTATTCTCTCTCTCTCTCTCTCTCTCTCTCTCTCTCTCTCTCTCTCTCTCTCTCTCTCTCTCTCTCCCCTTCATCTTCTCAGCGTGTGGAGAGAAGACGTGGATGAGAAGGAGAGGAAAGAAAGGAGAATGGTATTAGGAAATGCTTTGTGTATGGAGGAAGAGAGGACGCGGAGGAAATGGAGAGAAGAGTGAAGGAGAGAAAAAAAGAGGGAGAGAAAGGAGAGAAAAAATGCATGCCTGTGGAACTCAAATTCCGATGAAGTGAAAAACGAAAGAATAGGAAAAAAAGAAGAGGAATAAAAGGAAAAGAATAAAACAAAACAAGAAAAGGAAAGAATAATAGATAAGAGAGAGAAGGAAAATATAAAATGAAATATGAAAAGAATCGACGAACGCTAAGAGAGAGAGAGAGAGAGAGAATCACATTCGCACTCCCCCAAAAAAGTGAATATATTATAATAGAATTCCAGTGTTTTTCCCTCCTCTACGTAACTTTTTGCTATTTTTATTTATCTTTCTCACAACCAAGACTATATTTTTATTATTATTTTTCTTCGTATTCGTACTTAGCTGCATTCCTTTCCCCAACCCTCCTCCTCCTCCATCTCTCCCTTACCTCTCGCTTCCAAATCTCTTTTTCCTTCTCCTCGTCCTCCTCCTCCTTTTCCTCCCTTCAAACATATACTTGAATCCATCTTTCTCCGCCCCTTCCCCTTTTCTTCTCATTCTTTCCCTTTCGTTCTTTAAAACCCCTTCCTTTCCTCCTCTTATTTATCCTTCCCTTGCACACTGAACCTTTACTATGTTCCTCTCCTCCTCCTCCAAAGTATCGTAAACAACCAACCAGTAGAGCCCGCCCATCATACACCAACGCCCCCAACAGAAAACACACGCAGACACCGGACTACTGTGCCTCGAAGCACTGAAGTCAAGAAGGACATTTCTGTCCTATACACCAACGCGCGGAGCTTAACCCTGGATGAGTATCGATATTTTCAGTACCCATATTGTATATCGTGTTGCACCTTTGCAACTGTGACTTTAACGCTTTAAATGACCACTTTAGGTATGTTGTACTTTAATGTTTGTTCTTTCTAAAATTACTTTAGACATTACTTAGTGCTAATAAGTGGTGAAAAAGACAATCAGAATGCTTTATGTACTTTATTACAAAGAATACAAAAAACTTCTACCTTATTTTAACTATCATTAGAAAAAAAAAAAAATACTTATGTCCATACAAAAAAATAAAGCCTCTGGAGATCGGTGTATTACAGTTGTCTCTCACAGCCTGCACAGTCCCAGTTCTCTGCAAAATCCACGCTGAAAAATAGAACAGGTCAAACTTTAGTAAAATTTTCTCACCCTGTTTTTCTTGTTTCTTTAAAAAAAAAAAAATTTGGGTACCTAAATATGCTTTAAACTTCATGAAAAATTTTATGTATACTACCCAATCATTGACAAAGCTACTGTGGAAGTTTCATGGAAATCGAAATAAGATAAGGTACTAAATAAATTATTATCCTAGAGAGGGTCGAGTTACAGGGTCTTTTTAGGGGGGTTCAGAGATGCACAACATCCATATAACTCATTAGATACCAATGAAATGTACACTTGCATAACACACTCAAGAAAACTGGAAAACATAATAGTTCCTCACCCTAGCAACAGGAGGGGCAGAAGACAGAGTAGTGGGATGCACACACGGACTTCCCACATCCACTGCAGCAGACCCGGGTTCGTCCCTGCTCTCTGGTGGGGCAGAGGAAGCACCGCTGCCTCTTCTCAGGTTTCTTTTGCTGTGTTGCTGGCCTCTACTCATGTGGGACATTGAAAGTGTTACTTATGAGTCTACGCAACTGGATTCTGGGGACCCCTCATCCGTTTGGATGATCTCACTGCTGTAGAGGGGAGGAGTTCAGCAGAAGGTGGTTGTGGGTCATCCACGTCTTCATCATCATCATCCAGCAACCCACGAGACGTAGATGGAAGAGGAGAGAACACACAGCCACGCTTGGGTCGGTGAGGTGGCAGGGTGGCAGGTGGGCTGATCATCAGCAGGGGTAGAGGTGGAAGGCAGAGGTGTAGAGGGCTGGAACAGTGTCCTGCTACGAGTTGTGATGATGGCAGGAGGCAAGAGAGGTGTTGTTGTGGTGGAAACTGTAGTGGTGGGGTAGGCTGCTGTGTTTACACAAGATAAGAGGTCAGGCGAGCGAGATAAGGTGGCTGGCTGGGTCAGAGTGGAGAGTGGAGTGCCAGGTCGTGTATTTCTGCCTCTGCTGCCTCCTCTTGTGTGGTGCAAAGTGTTACCATGTCTGTAGATGAAGGGGAAGCCTCTGGGGTGGCTGCAGGGGCTTGATGGAGGTGGGGAGGAGGTACTCCTCGAGGTCCCCTTTCAGAGGGCCTTGGGGTAGGTCTTCATCTCCCTCCACATCCACGTAAACCTCATCCACCCCTCGTCAACCTCCCAGTTGTCGGTCCCATCCTCCTGTACTCACTTCCGTCCGAGTCATCCCACTCCAACAACTCATTTATCTCCTCGTCGGTCAAACTTGTATTCGACATGATTTCTGTAAAAAAAAGCAAAAAGCATGTCTTAGAAAAAAAAATCTTAAAAAAAAAATAAGGTACATACCTCAATTCTGTAAATGGCATACGTCAGCACAATCACTTACGAACCCCACATAAAAATTTCACTAAGTTATTCCAACAAATGTTATTGTTATGAATTTTATTATCAAAACAATACGCATTTAAATGTACTTACATAACAGTCACAGCTTGTATAATGATGTTGCTGAAATGCAACGCAAGTGGCTCATACACCATGAAGGGAGGGCGAAGTAGCACAGAGACCCTCACAGCTTGACAGCAGGCACCAAACTGAGGCGGCAGGCGAGATGTGGGGTGCCGACGCAGTTTAAATGCCCGCGCGCAGGCGCAAATACGCATTTAAAGGAAGTGGCGCGTTGTAAATATACAACATCGATACTCACACAGGGTTTTAATACCCAAACGGGATGAGTTACTTGCCTACGTTGACGTAGAAAGTCCGGACGTGATTGCCATCACCGAAACATGGGCCACCTCTGACCACCTAATGACCGAATTCTCAATTCCAGGCTACGAGAGCTTCTACAAAAACAGACTTCACAAGAAAGGAGGAGGTGTTATCTGTTACGTCAAGAACAAATACCCTGCCGTGGAAGTAACCAAAGGAGACTCAGAGAAATATGACACAGTATATGTTGAACTGGAGACTAGCAAGCACAACAAAATAACGATTGGAACCGTTTACAGACCTCCAAAGCAACAAGCAGCGGACGACGAAGCGCTGTACGAGGAAATTCACACCGTAACGCAAAACAAGCAATCAGTCATTATCGGGGACTTTAACTGTGCCAACATTGACTGGACCACGATGATTGGAGATCGGGAGGGTAACAGATTGCTCGAAATGTTAGAAGACACTTTTCTTACTCAGATTGTTACCCAACCGACGAGGGAAAATAACATATTAGACCTAGTACTCGTGAGTGATTCAGATCTCACACGTGAATGTCAAGTCGGCGAAAAGCTGGATGGTTGCGACCATCACCTAATCCGCCTAAATATCAGAACAGACCATGAACTCACCGAAAACACGTCCAAGATTCCAGACTACAAAAGAGCCAATTTTAATTTCGCTCGTGAGCTGCTAACCCAGACAACTTGGGAAGCCATGACCTACACTCCTGTGGACGGAGCGTGGAATGGCTTCAAGAACAAACTCCTGGAGGTAGAGAGAACAACTGTTCCCATGAAGACAAGGAGAACAAATAATGCCACAAGCCCACCATGGATGACTACCCAGGTTCGACGGGCGATTAATTTAAAGAAGAGAAAATACAACTCGCTCAAAGACAACGGCACTGACGAGGCACGCGAACAATACCATCAAAGCCTCAGAGCTTGCAGAACACTCATTCGCCAGCGTAAACGCGACTATGAAAAGCAAATTGCACGCGAAGCCAAGTCCAACCCGAAAAAGTTCTTCACGTATATAAGAACCAAAAAGAAGACAAAAAGCAATATCGGTCCCTTAAAAGATGAAAGTGACGTACTAATACAAGACAGTAGACAAATGGTCGAAATCCTAAACAGAAACTTCGCGTCTGTGTTCACGGTCGAGAATACCCAGTCCGTACCCGAGAGCCCTACCCCACCGATGGGAATCACTCCCCTAGAAATTGGCACAATCGAAGAACGGGATGTGAAGAAGTACCTAGACAAACTCGAGACAAACAAGTCCACCGGACCCAACGACTTGTCACCCAGGCTGCTCAAGGAACTCAAGCAGCAAATCCTCAAGCCACTCACCACCATCTACAATCTGTCACTACAACAAAACAAAGTCCCAAAAGACTGGAAACAAGCGAATGTAACTCCGATATACAAAAAGGGAGACAAAAGTGTGGCCCTAAACTACAGACCAATCAGCCTGACCTCTGTGGCGGGAAAAATCCTCGAGAAGATCATCAGAGACAAACTCGTTAGGTTCCTTGAAGACAACAACATCATTTCCGATGCTCAGCACGGTTTCAGGAACAAGAGCTCATGCTTAACCAATTTATTGGACTTCTTCCAAGGTATCTATGAAAACTGGGATAATCATATCCCCAGCGATGTTATATATCTAGACTTTCAGAAAGCCTTTGACAAAGTGCCACACGAAAGACTCCTCAAGAAACTCAAGTCAGCGGGATTAGGCTGCAATCTGACAGCGTGGATCAAGGACTGGCTCACTGGAAGAAAACAACGAGTTGTACTCAACGGACAGGCCTCCGAGTGGCTCCCGGTCACAAGTGGAGTGCCACAAGGGTCAGTGCTGGGACCCATACTTTTCATCATATATATCAACGACCTAGAACTAGGATTGAAATCCAATCTTTCAAAATTTGCCGACGACACAAAGGTGGGTGGGAAGGCCCTCACAACGGCAGACTGCGAAATTATCCAGAGAGACCTGGACCAGATCACTCGGTGGTCAGACAAATGGCAGATGTCCTTCAACACTGCCAAATGTAAAGTAATGCATATCGGATCCAGAAACAGCAACCACATATACCACATGGGTGGCGAACCACTACATGTTGTGCAAGAGGAAAGAGACCTCGGGGTCACCATCAGCAGTGACTTGAAACAAATAAAACACTGCAAGTCCGCCTGTAAGAAAGCCAATACAATGCTTGGGTTCATATCGAGGAACTTCGAATACAAGACGCCGGGAGTTATGTTATCCTTGTACAATTCGCTGGTAAGGCCCCACCTGGAATACGCCGTGCAATTCTGGTCTCCTAATTACAGGAAAGACATTGAATTACTTGAGAGAGTACAGCGCCGCGCCACGAAGATGATACCATCACTGAGGACGAAGCCCTATGAAGAGCGACTCGAGCGACTCAACCTCTTCACGTTGGAAAAGAGACGCCTGCGGGGAGACATGATACAAGTCTTTAAGTACCTGAACAAGCTCAGCAACGTTGATCACTCCAAACTCTTCACGCTACAAACCAACCTGAGAACAAGAAACAACGGAAAACAATTCAAGCAAGGCGATGCAATACCGACATCGGCAGGAGTTATTTCTCGAATAGAGTTGTTCGCCACTGGAACAGCCTTCCTGCTGAAGTGGTTAGCGCAGAGACCATCAACTCCTTCAAGAAACGCATTGATCGCCACTTTGCTGCATCGGGAGTGAACTGAACGCTCCCAAGAGTAGATACACAAGTGCTTTAATCCTTCCCTGCAAGCCACTCCTATGGCAAACGGATTGATTGAATCACTGAACGCAGGCAGCCTAGTAATGAGCCAACAGGCTTTATGCTGCCTGCTAGTCCATGTTTCCATGTTTCCTCCTCCTCCTGGAGAAATAATTTCGAACGATCTTAACCGAGTCAACATTGCACAGAAGTAGTAAAAATTACCAACAAACTGATCGGATTTATTGGTCGTACATTTGAACATAAATCAGAAAAAGTAATATTGACACTGTACAACTCGTTAGTTCCCCCACATCTTGAGTATTGCGTTCAGTTTTGGTCTCCCTATTAGAGAAAAGATATAGATAAACTCGAGAGGGTGCAGCGTCGAGGTATTAAAATGATTCCTAGGCTGCGAAACAAACCGTACGAAGACAGATTTAAAGAACTTAACTTATTCAGCTTATCACAGCGCAGGCTAAGAGGTGACCTTGTAGAAGTGTTTAAAATTATCAAGGGATTCGACAACGTTAATGTTCATGATTATTTTAGTCTCTCAATCAAGTGTAACAAGAAACAATGGATACAAAATAACGAGGAAGTGTTTCAACTCAAATGAATCAAAACACTTCTTCAACCGTGTCATCAGTGTGTGGAATGGTTTGCATCAAAACGTCGTCGAAAGCGAAACTATTTGCACGTTGAAAAACCGACTAGACAAATATTTAGAAGCTAACCCGAACATCCGCTATTTTCTTCCGGTCTAACAGAAAGTAGTGTTAGCTTAGTTGTCGTGTATGATCTTCCTTCTATCCATATAAAATTCCATTGTAGTTTTTCTACACTACATGGTATTCTTCCTTTTCATGCCAGCCTCGGCTAGAGGGACTGGTGGGAGGGGAGGAGCCTTCACCTTTGCTGTCCTGTGTCTCTGACTCGTAGATTAGAGTAGATGGTAGCAACAACAAACAGCCTAGTTACGACCAAGAGGTCTGTTGCTGTTTGTTTTTTCTTTCCTTTGTACTCCTCCTCCCCCTCCTCCTCCTCTTCCTTCAGTTCCCTTCACCTTCTCCTTCACACCTGTCCTTCCCTCCTCTCCCTTACATGTCCTTTTTTTCCCTCAACCCTGTGGTGAAAAGCGAGGTCGAAAAACTCTTTGGGAGGACGAGGAGGGGAAAACAAGTGTATGGAGTGTGCTACATGTGAAAACAGTGGTGTTGGTGGTGTTGGTAGTGGTGTTGGTAGTGTGGATTGATGGTGTTCGAGAAAGAGGTGTGTGTGTGTGTGTGAGTGTGTGGTGCTGGTAGTGGTGGTGGAGGTTATAGAGGTGGTGATACAAATTACTGATGAGGTGATGGTGGTGGTGTGTGGTGTGGTATGGATTGATAATGTTGTCCAGATGGTGTGTATGCGACTGGGTTTTGCTGGAGGTGGTGGTGGTAGTGGTGTTAGTGGTGGTGGTGGTTGATGAAAAAAAAAACATGAATACGGGTCTCAGGGTCTGATTTCTAAGGCAAAGGAGGCGGCTCGGCGGAGGCACGTAAAGGAACCGCATAAAGGAAAATGATATGCACGAGGCGAGAGTGAATTAGTGGCGCTGGGGAGAGGCCGCGAGGAGAGGAGGAGCAGACGGAAGACATGAAGATGAGGAATATTTGATTTTAAAAAGGCTGGAATATTGCAAAAAGAATAACTGGAAAAAAAATAAAACTATGAAAGAAACTAAATGTAGATTATTAAGAAAAGCAGACTGTGGATTACGAAAAAGAAGGGAGAGAGATTTTCCGATAAAGTGATAGAAATGAACGGCTACAAAGAGGAAAATAATAACATCAATATATTAAAATGTGAAACGCAAGAAAAATTAATAAAAAAATGGGAAAAATAACATTGATTAAGAATGAAACGAAGAGACAAAGAAGGAAATACGTAGAAAATACAGAAAACACACAGACAGGCAGACAGTCAATACGAATAGATGAATCTACACGCGTGGAAAGACAGACAAGAGAGAGAGAGAGAGAGAGAGAGAGAGAGAGAGAGAGAGAGAGAGAGAAGGGGGGAGAGAGAAACAATCCGCAATATCAAAAGCTTCGTTCGACGAAGAAAAAGAAAGAAAAAAAATGCAAGAGCAAAGCATTCAGTCTTGCAGAGTGAACAACAACAATAACAACAACAACAACAACAACAACAACACGTAACAAAAAGGTAACACAGTCTAAAACAAAATACACAACACTTTTTTTTTCCCTTCCTTTCCTCCTTCCTTCCTGCCTTCCTCTCCACATTCGTCCAGCTCCACACACTCCCCTCCACCACAAACCCTCTTCCTCCCTCCTTTCTCTCCCCTTCCACACATCTTGTCATTTATCTGCAATTTGTACTCCTGATTTTCCTGTTAGTATTATCTTCTCTTTCGTTATTTGTCTTTGTTCTGTTCTGTTTCTCTTTCATTCGTGTTTTTCCTCATCTGTCTTTCTCTCTCTTCTGTATAACCTTTCTTCTCCTCACCTTTCTTTCCTTCCCTGCATCTACTCTCCCCTTGTAGTCCCCCCAGCATCACTTTTCCCTTTTTCCCCTTCCCATCTATTTCGTTATCTCTTTTCCTTCTCCTTCTCTCCTCTTCCCTATCCATTGCGTAACTTTCACAGCATCCCTTTCCTCTCCACTTGAGCTCATCTTTTCCCTCCTTCTCACCCATCCTTCCCCCACCCCTTCCCCCGGTGTGTACTCACGTGGGTTGCGGGGCAGCACGTGGTACCAGGTGACGGGCGCTCCCCTGATGGCGCCCTTCACCACGCACGTGATGTTGATGTCGCTGCCCGCCTTCATGAAGATCTCTCTCGAGCCGGTGATGCGCGCGCTGGGGACTGGGGGGTAGAGGCGGGGAGGGGTTAGATTAGGGGTGACAGGTGTGAGGTGTAGGAGGTAGTGTGTAAGGTGTAAAGGGGTGTGGTGGAGAGGAGGGCGGGAATATTGAGTAGAGGACTTGAAAAATGATAAAATCTTAGGTCCTTCGCTCTACGGTTTACACTGGCAGAAAAAATCAATTACGTAATGAGGGTTTTTATCCTATAGCACGGGAAATAGCTTCGTTATGCCCAAATATATTCCAATTAATCATGTTATATGGACACGTCTTTAATGCTATGTCATTCCTATGGCAGTGTAAAGTTTTCTTTGCAAATTGGCGTTGAAAAATAGCTGTCACCCCTCTGGCCAAGGAAGTTAGGAAAAAAAAAATCTTGTGGTAATAGGCATCAAAACGCCCGGATGCGAACAGGCCAAATGGAGGTTAAAATAGAGGAAAAAAGAAGAAGAGAAGGAGGAGGAGGAGGAAGGACAAAGATTAATAGGTAGGAGAGAAGGTTGGTGAATCTATAGAACGTGAAAGTGGAGATAAATAAACTATAGAGGAATAAGAAAAGAAAATGGAAAATGGAATGCATGGGTGACGAAAGACTGGTAGATGAGAAATAATTACTGAATTTGGTGAGAATGAAAATAATGAAAAAGATGAGACGAAAGATAAAGCGAAAAAATATGAAATCGTTATCGACTAGAAAAAAAAATGTAAATATGATGAAAAAGGAGATAGAAAAAAAGGTACGTATAAGGGAAAGAATGGAAAGAAAGAATAGTAAAATGGAAGGAAGAAGAAACTAGAAAAAGTTAGGAGGACATTGAAAAGAGAGAAAAATAAACAGCAAAAGAAGTGGGAGTTGAAAACACAGAACGAAAGAGAAAGAGGAAGAAGCCAGACAAAAGAAAACAGAAAGGAATTAAGGAAGAAAATAAGAGAAACATAACCAGGAGGGGAAGAAGACGAGAAGGAAAAGCACAGAAAGACAAGCGAGGCGAAGGTTTGCGAAAAAGAGTAGAGGGTAAGAAAACTGGGGAAGAAGGAAGTAGAGGAAAGGTCAATAAAGGAGGGGAGAGGAAGAAGAATGGAGGAAGAGGGAGTGTTGGTGAGGGTAGCGTGATTAGGAAGAGGAAGAAGAAGGAACTAGGAGGAAGGGAGATGGGAAAAAAGGCGTTGATGGATGATGGAAAAAGGGGAAGGAGAAGACACTCTGATAGGAGAGGTCAGAGAAAGTAGATTTTGAATGTAAGAAGAAGAAAAAGAGGAAGACTAGAGATGTAAGGAAGATAAATAAATAACAAAAGGAGAAATAGACGGAGAGCGAAGAGGACGAGAATGGGACAAAATCCAAGTGCTTAAAGACTATGAGAATGAAAGAAAAAAAATATATAAAAAAGATAATTGACAGTAGAGCTACGAAGGGAAAAGTTACAAAAAGAAGAGAACAAAAGAGAAGAATGATGCAAAGAGGAGGTGTAGGTGTTTTAGAAGGAAAATAAGTAAAAAAAAAATGCAATGAAAAGGAAAAGGGAAATAACACAATCAATGAGAGGTTATGATGATTCAAAATAATGATAAACGCAGAAGAAAAGAAACAAAGCAAAGAAATGTAGACATTGGAGAAACAGAAGTACGAAGAGAGAGATAGAATAAAGGCGAGTGTATTTTTATTAATAGGGAAATGGAACGAAGATAAAGCAATGAATAAATGAAGGAGGAATGGGAAGAAGATAACAACCAAACTAGTGAACTGGGGAGAGAGAGAGAGAGAGAGAGAGAGAGTAACAATTAAGATTTCGTAATATTAAACCAGATTATATAGATTGAGAGAGAGAGAGAGAGAGAGAGAGAGAGAGATTAACAATTAAGATTTCATAATATTAAACCAGATTATATAGAATGAGAGAGAGAGAGAGAGTATGACAATAGAGATGGGTAGGAGTAAAGAAAATTGGAGGAGAAACAAAGGCCAAGAGAAAGGGGGCGAGGGGAAGAGAGGGAGAGAAATAATTATTCGGCGATGGAAAAAAAGTAACGAACCAGAGAAATACTCGGGGGATTTGGCGCGCCATGACACCCTTGTGATTGGCATTCAAAAGTGTTTGTTTGTTTGTTTGTTTGGCTGAATACCCATACGTAAGGAAGGCTAATGGAAAAATAATTCAATGGGTGCTAATGGAAGGGAGGCGAGGGATGGTTGTGAGACGGAGAGAGAAAGTCGGTTAGGGCTGGGAATACAACTTTTCTCTATTTTTTCCTACGTATGAACAAATGATATCATGATGAAGCACGATGCTGCCCTAAAGAAGTAAATAACAATAGATTACTGGTGATAATAATAGTAAAGATTGATAAAAATAATGATAATAATAACAGTAATGATATAAAACCCAAACAAAATAATGATGTGAGCTGTTGAACTTAAATAATAAATACGAATTAGTTATGAAAGGAAATTAAAAAGAAACTAGAGGAGATCATGTAAAAACGGAAACGGAAAAAATGAAGAAAGTAAAATATACAAGAGTAAAAATTTGAAAAAAAGTAGACAAGGGATAAATGAAAAAGTAAAATAAATATTAACCATAAAAAAATCAAAACAAGAAGAACCTAAAATTAGAAACACGAAAAATAAGAAAAATAAGGAAGAGGAGAAAGATGAGTAAAATTAATGGTAGAAAAAAAAAGGTTCAGAAGTACCAAAAAAAAGTTGCAAATATAAAACGCATGTATATTTTTTTATGGATAACTTGATTAGAATGGAATGGAGATTTAATTGCCACGTTCCCTCCTGACCTCCTCCCTCCTTCGTCCCTCTCTTTCCTTCCTTCCGTCTCTCTCACATCTATTATCTCTCTCTCTCTCTCTCTCTCTCTCTCTCTCTCTCTCTCTCTCTCTCTCAGCTCTTCTTTTTTTCAGTTTCTTGCCTTCTTGATTCATTTTACGATTTCTTCTTCGTATCATTGTTTCATTAGTTTATTTCCTCTTTTTTTTGTACAAGTGTTCCTTTTTTATCTTTCCTTCCCTGCTACTACTACTACTACTACTACTACTACTACTACTACTACTACTACTACTGTTACTACTACTATTACTACAATTGTTTTCTTAAATCCCTTCCAAGCCTTGCGTTTCCTGCTCTTTCTCGTTTTCTCTCATTTTTCTTTCTCTTTTTTCCTGACCCCTAATTGTTGCTTCACCCTTCCTTCCTTCTTTTATTTCTTTATCTTTTCATATTCATTCCTTTCAATTATTTTTCTTTCCCATTCCTCTTTTGCCTCTTTTCTTTCTTTCCCATCTCTTCGTTTAACAACATTCCTTTCATCACCTCTCACTACCTTCACACGTCTCTTTACTTCTCACGCTATGCATTTTCTTCCTCATTTATCTTTCTCTTCCCCCACTGTTCTTAATCCTTTTCCTTTTGCCTTGTTTATCTCTAAGACTTCCATGAGGTTTTATGCCCGTCCTTTCATCTTACCCTCTCTTCTTTCTCTCCCTCACACACACACACACACACACACACACACACACCAAGTAAGTTCACTCCTCTTTCCTTCCCCACTCACACTAATATCACACCAAACACCCACACACACTCCAACAAACCTCCTCACACTTCACCGCCAGCAATTATCAACGCTAACTCAGATACGCGGACAGAAGCTGACGTTGCTGCCTTCCCCTCACACATTTACCTAACGCCGCTCCCTGCCCAAATTGCTGGCGGTGGTGAAGTTATACTAAAAGAACATGCGTGGAGCGAAATAAAGAAAACGTGATAAATGTAACGCCTCAAAAACGTGCATGGATTGAGACAAACAAAAGTGAAGGAAAATATTCCCCCTGGCGTCACGTAATGGAAAAAAATACTGGGAGCTAAAAGAACGAATGACCAGACCTCACAAAAATCATGAGCCGGAAAAAGAGGAAATAAATGTGAGATTCGAGTAATGAAATCATATAATAAAACTTAATTTCAAAAAAAGGATGTAATAAAGTTAAGAATTTATAAAAACGACATTGAGTGTAAAATGTACAGGCAGGAGGAGTGGCGAGGGGACAGGAGTCGTGGCGGGGAGGGAGGGAGGGAATGACGGGAGTGTGATGCCGTGATGAATATAAATGGTTAAGTATTGGACGGATTTCACAGTTACTTGTATATCTGATAATTATTGATATTCATGTTGGTATTTGTATATCATCAGTACTTTCTTACCTTTCTTGCCACTACCTGCTGCGGCTACGATTTCAACAACTACAACTACTACTACTACTACTACCACCACCACAACCACAACCATTACCACAACACAACTGCTACTACAAGCATCACCACACCTATCACCACCACCACTCGTCAATATCATTACCACCACCACCACCACCACAATCAACATCATTACCACTTGAAGCCTCACCATCACCAGAACCACCATCACCTTTATCATCATCATAACTAACTCTTAACTACGTTTCGATTAACATTTTCTTTTACTCTTTCACTCATTCTTTCGATCATCGGCATTTTTTGTCACATTCACATTTTTCAACTCCCTTATGTCATTATTTCCCCTTTCCTCTCCCTCCTCCACTTTTCACCGTCCGTTCACCTTTATCCTCTTTTTTTTTTTTTTTTTTTACGTTGTTGCCTATTGCGCCAGTAGGCATCTTCCCGGTGGGGCCTGATGGTCGGCCCAAGGCTTCTTCCAGGTGGAGCCTGATGGTCGCCCCAGCCCGTTCTGGCGCAGGCGAGTGTTTATAGTGGCGCCATCTTGCATTGGCTCATGCTGCCCCCCGGAACTCGATCTTGATTCGCTTGGACGGCTTCCTCTAGAGTCCGGGTTGATGGGTGGTCTTCAGGACAGCATGTGGGTAGTTTTAAGCCACTCGGCGGTGACTGAAAAATCCGAGTGGTAGCGTGAGGATTCGAACCCGCGTCGTCCATCACGCGGCGAATGTGGGTCCAGTACGCTACCAGTTCGGCCACCGCTCTCCTTATCATCGTATTTTTTCTCTTTCCCACACTTTCTACCTCCTGATTCACGCCATTATGTCTCACTTCCTCTGCCTCCTCCTTTTTACCTTTCCATTCACCTTTTACTATTTTTTCTCTTGTTTTCCCTTTGGGCATAAGTATTTTTTCTCACACACTTTTCACCTCTTCAGTCATGGCATCAGTCCTCTTTACTTCTTACTACAACATTTTTCTTACTTCCCATTTCCTTTCCCTCCTCCTACCCACCTTTCGATTCATCTTTTTTCTCTTTTACTCCTTCCTCTCCTTCCTTTTGATCATCGTATTTTTTTACCCGTCACACACCCTCCTTTCACCTCCTTAGTATTTGTCATTATTTCCCATTCCATCTACCTCCTCCTCCTCCTCCTCTTGCCTTTCGATAGCATAACGAGAGAGGTGGTGAGAAAAGAAAGAGTGAAAGTAAGGGTTAGGGGCAGGTCTATCTGAATGAGGAATGCAGCGCCCTCAACCTCCCCCGAGCTGTCTTTTCCCCGCTTTCTCTTTCTGTTCTGTCCATGCTTCTTTCTTTGGGTAACCGGGGGATTAATCCCCCCAGGGGTCCTGCGTCCCTGCCCTATGACGAGCAGTCAGGCCAGCCCCCGATCTTGGCTGGTTGGGGGGTTTGGACCCCCTCCCCCATAAAAAAAAACTTACTCTCAGCCAAAAATAAATTAAAAAGTAGAGGTCGAGGTGGTGGAGGTGGGGGTGGTGGAGGTGGTGGTGGTGGTGGGGGTGGTGGGGATGGTGTTAGAGAAGTTCTGGAGTGTTATTGAGTATTGTTTCTTCGGTTTGTTTGTTGTTTCTTTCGTGTTTGTTTCTGGTTTGCTTTTTGTTTGATTCTGGTTTCTTTCTTGTTTCGTTCGTGTTTTGATACATTTTTGCATAAGTAGTTTTTTGGTCTTTTTGGTTAAGATTCGGTTTAGCAGCGTGCCATATATCTTTTCTACAAACGTTCAACAATCATGGAAACGCCTTCAAAATCCACTTCAAGGACTTTTTTTTTTTTTTATTGTTGAAAATAGGGGATAATATTCACGAAGGCGTAGCCTCCTCTGGCGGCGGTCCTGCCGGTGTTGCGGGAAATACCTCCTCGCAAAAATAAGTCGCATGTCTCGGGGGTGGGGGGTCCAGAGGGGGCGAAGCCCCCCCCCCGTTAGATGTCAGGTCGTAAGTTCGGTTGGAGTAGTTTAAATATGCTCCCCCACCCAAAACCCCCGATTTCCCACGGGGCCCCCAAGTTGAACCTCACTGCGATCTATTTTGCGGCTGCGGCGGCGGGCCCACACAAGGCAAGTACATCTTTAGTCATTGCCGGAGAAAAATATTATCTCCATGATAAACAGCATTGTATTTTGTCCAAAAATAAGCAGTCAGCATTTAGAAATTAGTGACGTCATTAAAACGAATCTTTACCGTCTTTTTGTTTACATTCTTTAGAAATATCAGTGCCTAGTATTGTCATTTTTTTTTCGCTTCGTATTTCAGTTTTATGTCAAGTACAGGTTTTATCTTCCTTCATCATCTTTTATTGTTTTTTGCTTTGTAGTTTTATTTCGTAATGTTTTTGTTTTGTTTTCCTTTGGATCTCATGCTGTTTTTTTGTTTCAAGTATTCCAGATTTTTGATCCAGTTTTCAAAGTAATTTTTTTCATCATTTCCGCGTTTTTGTTCTTTTTTTTTTTTCACCAAAGTCTTCAGTGATTGATATATTTTTAATTCCCTCAGTATTTTCTGTTTCAGTAATTTATTTTTATTCCAATATTTGAACTTTTTTCTTTTTCTTTCCTTTTCTTTCCTTCTTTCTCTACCTTTATCTGTATATCTATATTTCTCTTTCTCTATTTCTTTCGCTTTCTCTCATTTCAGTGGTTCTTTCGGTGTACCTTGTGTGTTTTTCATATATTTTCCCTGACACCTGAGTTCCCGCCCCGTTCACGTAGCTCAAATATTCCTGCGGGTATTCCAGGACTCCACTTTCGCTGCAGGATTCCTGTTGGGGTTCTGAAATTCCTGCAGGATATCCCGAATGACCGCTTTTATTACCACCTCGTTCTCCTTCTTTCCTTCTCTTCTCCCCGCCCTCCTTCTCTTCATGGTTTCGTCTTTCTCTTCGTCATCGTTTTTTCATTCTTTTCTTTTTCTTTTTTTCAGTCGATTTTCTTTCTTTTCTTATTCTTTCACATCTTTTTCGTTTTTTTCTTATTTCATTTCGTCTTGTTTTCTCTAACTTTCTTTCATCTTTCTTTTTTTACTTTCTCTAAACTCGCCTTTTTCTTTCCTTCATTTCTTTTCTTAATTTTTTTCTTTTACTTCTTGTTTTTCTTAGGTGTCTTTCCGCTATTTTCTTAATTTTCTTTTAGCTCGTTCGTTCTTTTCCACATTTCCTCACTTGCCTTTGTTTTACTTATTCTTCATTTTATATTCCTCTGTAATTAGTTTTATCTCCGTTCCAGCCTTTCGTGTATCTTTTTTCGTTGCTTTCTCTCCTTATCCTCCTCAACCTTTTTTTCTTTTCTCATCCTTTCACTTTTTCCTTCTTTCCATTATCATTTAGTTTTCTTCTCCATTTTTTCTTTATAAATCAATTGTTTTCCTTCTCCATTTCTCCTCAGCGATCTTCTCTTCATTTTCTTATTTTTCGCTCTTTGACATTCGCTCTTTGCATGTTACAATCTCTTCCAGTATTTAACTCTCCGTAACCCTCTCCTACCTCTCACTTACCCTCCTTTCCCTCCCTCCCTCCCTCCCCTCCTTTCTTCCTTCCTTCCTTCCAACCTTCTTTCCTCTTCTAGATTTTTTCTTATGTTGCCTTTCCCTATTTTGTATATTTTTTTCATTAATTTGTATCTTTTATTACCATACAGTCTCTCTCTCTCTCTCTCTCTCTCTCTCTCTCTCTCTCTCTCTCTCTCTCTCTCTCTCTCTCTCTCTCTCTCTCTCTCTCTCTCTCTCTCTCTCTCTCTCTCTCTCTCTCTGTATATATCTATCTATCTATCTATCTGCCTGACTATATCTATCAATTATTACAGGCTTTTCTTTTTTTTCCGCCACAATATTCCTTCAGTAATTTTTCCTCCATTCTCTCTTTCCTCCACACACATGTTCCTATCATCCCTCCCTGCTTTCCTCCATTCCTATCCAATATAGCATTTTTCGTGGCCTGGCACCGGCAATATCTCTCCCTCCCTCTTCCTCCTTTCCTCTTCCTCCTCCTCCTCCTTTCCTTCCCTCTCTCCACTTTAGACATTCCCCCTTTCTTTCTCTCATCCCTTAATTTCCTTTTAACTCCACCTTGTTTCGTTCCCTTCGCCCTCCTTCCTTTTCCCTTCTTCACCCTTCTGTTTTCATTTTCTCCTCCACTGTAGATGTTCTCCCTCTCTCTTCCTCTACTTCTCCGTCTTCATCCAGATATTCCGATAACAAATCTCTCCCTCCTTCCCTCTCGTACCTTCTCCCTCCTCACTCCCTTCTCCTCTTCTCGACTCCAGGTATCCCTCCTCTCTTCCTTCCCCTCTGCATTCGTCTTCTTCCAGCTTTCCTTTCGATAGGACCTTCCTTTTTTCCCCTTTATTCCTTCTCCTTCTTACTCTCTCCTCCTCCCTCTTTTCCTCCGTTTCCCTCCAACTCTTCCTTCAGCATCACCCTTCCTCTATATCCTTTCCCTCTCCCTCCGTCCTTGTTCTTCCTTTGTTTCTTCCTTTCTCTTCACACCCAAGATAAACACCCCTCTCCCCTCCCTCCCCTCCCTCCCTCCATCCCCCCCCTTAAGATAATCCTCCCATTCATTCATCACGCAGGTAGTCTCCCATTTCTTTAGACTAATGTTGCTACTAACTACACCAGGTGAGCTTCCCTTGTCCTCCCATCCCCCCTTTCCCTTCCTTACCTCCCTGACCCCTCCCCTCCCCTTCCTTTCACTTCACATCCCTTTCCTTTCTCATCTCTGTCCATCCCAGCCCTTCCTTTCCGTTCCCGTCCCTTCTCTTCCCTTCTCTTCCCATCCCTTTCCTTTTCCTCCTTACCTTATGGCCCCCTCTCCCCCCTTCCCTTCCCTTCCCCTCTTCCTTTCTCTCCCTTCTCTCCCTTCCCTCTTCCTCTTACTAACCTACGTCTTCTCTCACCAAACTACGTTCACCACCCTCGCCATCCTCACGTCCCCTTCTCTATCCGCACTAAGCTACTCCCTTCCCCGTCTTTCTCCCACTCCTTTTTACTGCCCTCCCCTCCCGTTCTCTCTCAATCATAGCTACCTACACCTTTTGGTCACCTCCCCGCTCTTTTTCCACCCCATTCTATATATTTTTCTCTCTTGCCCATCTCTACCCCTCCCCATACCTACCTGCCCCCCTCTCCCTTCCTCCACCCCCGCCCCCTAGAGGACGCAGGCTCACTGGACACACCTAGGAGCGTCGGGGCCGGGGACTAATAATGGGGCACAACTTAAGTATCTGCTGGGACAATTTTTATACCTACATTTTTTTCTCTCGAGGTTAGAATTAATGATGAAGATGAGGATTTTGTTGTTACGTGTTATATTTCTGTTTGTTTGTCTGTCTGTGTTCATGTATGTTTGTATGTGTATGTTTTTTTTTTCTCTCTCTCTCTCTCTCTCTCTCTCTCTCTCTCTCTCTCTCTCTCTCTCTCTCTCTCTCTCTCTCTCGTTATCTATAACTTTCTATCTCTATCCATCTGTCTGTCTAGCGTATATACATTTTTTTCCTTTTACGTTCCAAGAGAAGTCTATTTATTTGTTTAATTATTTTTTAACTTATTAGTCTGCTTCCAGGAAAAATGCGGACTTTTTTTCGATTAATTTTCATAATTTACCGTTATTTCCTTTAATTCCTCAACTGAAATTATACCAGTTATATATATTGTACGTAGTTCTGTCATTATGTATTCATTGTGAATATTCTTTATTCTTTAATAGTGGGGAATGGTGCCAGTGACGGGACCAAAATTTTGGCGACTGTGATAGGACTAATTAATAGCGCCAGAAACACGCACAAAAATTTATACGTCGAAAATGCACGACCAGCCAGGCGGGCGGGCAGCCAGCCAGCCAGCCGCCGGGGGCCTACCCACCACCCACTACCCACCCAGCCGGGTAGTGGTCATCCCTACCCAAAAGTAACCATCCCCCCCCCTCCCCTACCCACGTACCCCCCAAACCACGCGTCCTACCGCTGCCCCGACATTCCCCTCCTGCCAGGGAGGGGGTGGGGGGGGACGCCGCAGGAGACGGGCGCCGGGGGTCGAGTCCTAGAGGCGTCATCCTCCTGCCGGGGGATCGGTTAGGGGCGTCCTTTCGCACCGTGCCGGGGCGTCACCCTCCTGCCGGGGATCGGTTAGGCGCGTCCTTTCGCACCGTGCCGGGGCGTCACCCTCCTGCCGGGGATCGGTTAGCGCGAGCGTTGGCTTGTTGGGCGGAGGCCTGTGGCTACCATTCCCCCTCCTTCTCCCTCTACCCTGATTTTTTTTCCATTTTGCCAGCATGTGCGTGTGTGTGTGTGTGTGTGTGTGTGTGTGTGTGTGTGTGTGTGTGTGTGTGTGTGTGTGTGTGTACCCCCCTCTATACCCCACCCCTCGCGAGCGGTGACTTGTTGGTCAGTCCGAGGTTACCATTCCCCCTCCCTCTCCCTCTACCCGCTATTGATTTTTCAGTTTGCCAGCATATGCGTGTGTGTGTGTGTGTGTGTGTGTGTGTGTGTGTGTGTGTGTGTGTGTGTGTGTGTGTGTGTGTGTGTTACTTTTGATCTTCAGTGTGTTACTGTTGATTTTCATATTGGCTGGAGTTATATCGATTGTCTTTTCAGTGAGGGGGTAGGAACGGGAAAAAGTAGGTTTTATACATTTTTTATTGAAATATAGTGGAAAAACTGGTATGACAAGTTATTATATTACCTTAATCTACTCTATTTTATTTGTTCTTTCTTAATCCAGGCTAAATACATGCTAAACCTAAGGTAGAGTACCAAAACACGCAATCGCCATAAAAAAAAGACATTACAAACTCACGCCGTACATGCTCAAAAGAAATACAATGGAAACCCACCCAACCCCCTTTTTTTTTCTTCCCTCCCCAAAAATAAATCCTAATTGAAAGAGACATATTACAAACTTATGTCGTACATGCTCAAAGACAGTCCATAAAAAGATGACAATACGAGTACATATATAAATGAAAAAAAAATACACAACACAAGTACATATATATAAAAAAAATAATACACCCGGCGCGAGTACATATATATAAAAAAATGCTTGGTAAGCACTAAATATAGGACTCTCATCAAGAACATTTATAATATTATTTACATCCATGCTATGAGAAAAATTCAAAGAATTGAAAGCTGAAGGAAGGACTGTGCTTGAGGAGCTTTCACTTGCTTCGTACACACCCACATTGGACGGGCCTGGTTGTGGCACGAGATTTTCTTCGGCGGCTGCAGCTGCTACTGCCGCACGCTGCGCTGGTGGGTCTTCAAAGACGAGTTTCTTGGTCACAGAGATTTTTTTCATTGGTTTTCCCCGACCGCATGCTGTTGAGAGGAGACCAGCCTCACGTTTGGCCACCTGAAGTTTTTTTCTCCCAACTTTGTGGAGGCTCTTCTGAGTCAGTCTTGGGTCCCGGTGTTCTTGCTGCTTCGGCAAATTATTCTTTGTCATTCTTCGCCGCCGTTCTTGTCCCCGGTCGCGATCTTGCCGCCTCTGGTGCATCTCCTGCTGCTCGCTCCGCCCCTGTTGTTGTTGTTGGAGCAGCCGGAACGCCTCCGCTATATGCTGCATTTTTTTTTCCAGTCGTGATTGACGCATTTCATGATCTTTTTGCAGCAAACGACTTCGCCGCCGCTCTCGCGATTCAGCGCCCGACGGAGAGTCAAGACACACCATCACTGAGGCGTGTCTGTTGTTGCCGTGGACTTATGAAAAGATAGAGAAACATTATTAGACAAAAAACTCTCTCTCTCTCTCTCTCTCTCTCTCTCTCTCTCTCTCTCTCTCTCTCTCTCTCTCTCTCTCTTGTAAGAATAAAAAATACTTACTATGCGTTACGCTGGCCGGTGGGTCGTTCTTCAGATGAGACACTGGTAATGGAGGTATCACATCCTTCAGAAGCCGCAGAAGTCCCTCCCTCAGCACGCGCCGCCCCATTTTACCGATACCTCCCAACGCGCCGCGGTTGTTGTTGTTGTTGCCCAATGACTCGCCCGTGATGTGTTCACCGGTAGACTTGGGAGTTTCTGGAACATCCCCCACCTCACCACCACCAGCATCCGCTGAAATGACAAGAAATATATATATTTTTTTTAAACACAACGAATAAGAAATACACACACACACACACACACACACACACACACACACACACACACACACACACACACACACCAGCGCTTGTGCGCGCAGAAAAAAAAATACAAGAGGCGGATATCTCACCTCCGTTTCTAGGATGTGATGTGTTGTCCATGGCTTCAACTTGTGATGTGTTATCCATGGCTTCAACTTCTAATGCGGCTTGACCCATTATCTGATCGTCAACATCGTCAGCATGGAAAGTTGCAGCTGCGGCGTGGGGCGGTTGTTGTTGTTGTTGTTGTTGTTGTTGTAAGTTCATGACGGCGAAGACTTCCTCCATGATGCTCCTCTCGCTACGTTAGGGGACTGACTAAGCTACCCGGGGGTTATTTGGGGCATATGCGCACACTACCACAAGCCTTTTCTTCTTCCGAGGCTACCCCAGGTTATAGGGGAGACGCCCACACATGTACGCACACGCGCGCACACGTGCCCAAAACCACAAGCCATTCTTCTTCCGAACAATAGGAAAGCGTGAAGAAACTCACACCCACCCGGTCACGTCGCACGAAAAAAAACAGAATCCTGTTCTTAATAACTACATATAATTACACTCGCACGACGTAAATGAATAAGCTACATGCTACCTCTCTATCCTCCCAGAATCATGTTCTCAATAGCTATATATATTTACATGTACAGAGCTTAAACGAAAAATCAGCGACTGGCTTCACAAAACATTTTTTTACACACAAGCTATACATTTTACATGTACAGAGCTTAAACAAAAATCAGCAACTGGCTTCACAAAACATTTTTTACACACACACACACACACACACACACACACACACACACACACACACACACACACACATTATTATCATGTAACATTTAATAAGTTAGCCACATATCTTAGAAATACAATGCTTGTAAGTCAGTCCTTGACTAGATTGACAAAATGTTTTTATACATGGGGGCATTTTAAACATTCTATAAGCATATGTTAACACCTTTCTTTCAAAAAATTTCCTGAATCATAATTATCTTTCAAAAACTGACTAGTCCTCTCTAAGCCTATTTTATTACATAACTATACGAATTGAATGCAATACACGCCACACACCAGAGTTTTGTCCGACTGTAATCTTGCGGCAAATTTAAAAACAGGATAATCTTTATGCTTATTTAAGAAACTTCGAAAGTACTTAGAATATAATGATGGGGTCAGGGCGTAGGTGTCGAAGAAATATATACACTTATCACTGACATAGAACACCACCTAGTGACCCATTTTCGAAGCTTGTGATGCATCTAACACATTTGCTATAAAGACAATAGGTTTGTCTGACTCACTCCTTAGATTTAATTTCGCTACATCGTCAGCGGGAAGACAGCCTAAGAAATATATATTATTGTGATAAAGTCTTCCTTGTAGAGCTTTCATAATTTGTTGATTATTCATTATGCTCTAGTGTCGCAAGACACGTGCCACTCCGAGTTGATTGACAACACTCCCTTTGTATCCCCAAAACAGATAATTACTAAATTTTCATCTAAGCCTTTTTTAAGCTGAAGACTTATGCGTAAGTTTCCACTGTGTTCAAGAGGCACTGTGCCTCGTATGTCTTCCGGTAACAAACTAAAAACAAACACTGTCCTTCCTTTCCTAAAGCTATCGTAATCAAGCAATGTGTCATTTTCTACTCCTAAACTATCTTAAATATCATAATAAACCCGCGTACACTCATGGGGAAAAGAAACCGTATTTTTATACATATTCATACCATTGACAGAGACTGTTAGTTCAGACAAATCAGCATTCTTAAAATACAAGCCATTTTTATTATATACACCCGAAAAGCCCCCATGTCAGTCATAACGATATATAAACGCTCTGGAATGACATTTCCCCACGGTTGGTCACAGACAATACTTGTCTGCTGTTTGCCGAGAACCAGAGAGTTATATAACGTCTTGTAAAATATTGTACGCGTTATTTTTCCTGTCTCTAATTCTTTATTTAATGCAAGCAATGCTGACGGGTAGGGTTGGAGTCGGGTGACCCAAAGTTTAGCAAAATCAATAGATCCGCGCACAGCACTCCCATCGCCATCAGTGTTCAAATACCAAGCTTCGTTAGCTAACTCAAGCCTTATTCTCAATGGGATGTCGTCGCATAAATGCTGATCACAAGAAGTAATGTCCGACATTAATGGGAAGGTAAGATGAAGACCGTGATCTTTGATATCTTTTAAATGTCTCTTGTATTTGCTGCCGAGGCTAGTGAAGTACGCGGCGTCATAGGTTTCAGCTACGCCTGCTCCACCCGACCTGTTATCTTTGAGGAGGTTTCCTATTTCTCCGAATGATTTGAGTTTTAACGTGGAGAAGGTGGTGAGCATTTTTAGGAATGACCAGTAATTAAAGTACGGGTTACTTTCAATCATTTGATCGCCTACATCCACCTGAATTGATTTGAACATGGTATTAGCAGTGCCATTGCAGAATCCGACATTGACAGCCTCCTCGACTTTTGTTTGTCCATCAGCTTGAGTGACGCTTAATTTCAACTCAAGAATTAATTTAGCAAGATCGATAAATGACCCCTTCACCCCCGGCACGCGGAACTCTAGGTACTTATCTTTTAACCTGGCGTGGCTGGACAAATTTACAGGTAAAATGTCGACAAGAGTTTTAGACGCAATAGAACTCTCAACCTGGCGTTGTCTGTTGATTCTAGGGAATTCGTCAACTACACTGAGCGCATAATCAGAAATCGGAACGGAGGGAGCGGCGGAGGCCATGCTGTTGTCGCTTTCGTCGCCTGCTATATATTAATGGAGACACTGGTCGCAGGTGCGGCGACATGTTAACTTGATAAGAGACCACTCGCTAAAAAAAAATGGCAAGCCCACGCGCGCGCAGGTCAGAATATTAACCCCCGCCCCTTTTTTTTTCATGACTGTCCACCACACCTCCACATTACTAAATTATATCAAACACATCGCTGTTCTTTCTCTTGCAACCACTTTTCCTTTTATTATTTTTTTTCTTTTTCTTGTTTCGCGATGTAACTCTTCTTTTTTTCCTCCTTTAATAATTCTAGCACCTACGTCACTTAAGGCTTCAATACTTCTTTTCTTTAAAGCGCCTCTCACACTTCTTTGTCCACTGCTCACATCCTGGATAACATCTTGAGTAAACTTAAGCGCTGAGGGCTTAACGGTTCTGAATATAAAGGGCATTACACTCTTGGCTAGGTTTGCGAGCGTACTAAAATACCGCCACCTCTTTGATGCAGTCTTGCAGGATGGGCGAAATGCACAGTTCGAATATTGCCAAAACCACCCCCCACCTGATGTGGAAAGCTACTCAAAAGACTTGAAAATTCACCCTCCGTAGGCGGAAGAAACACTGTTCGCGATGATGACTGCATGACCACTAGTTAAAAAAATATAAAACGTCATTTTTTATAGCTACACAGTGGTTCGTGTCTGTCGCCCATCCCCGGCAGTTGAGGCTTTCGTGGGGAGATTTTTCGTCCCCTCTTCCTGCCTTAACGTTATTCAAATCTAGTTGGTGGGCAAAAGATCTTAGCGCCTTCAAGTAGGCCACGTTCCATTCATGATCCATCTTTCCCCTTCGTCCTACGCCGGTAGGAAAAATGACTTTTCGAATGTTTTTTTTCTGCTTTACATAATCACCTAGCTCATTGAGGCAACATTTAAAATTATCGTGTCTGCTTTGCTTGGTGTCCGACATTAAACCGTTCACATAATGCATATCTCTGCTGGTTTCAGTAAAGTATCTTGACACGTCATTATATTCTACAGATTCACCCTGACAAAATTGCGTCACCATACTCACCACAATGGGATAATTTGATTCAGCGGGTGGTTCCTTCACTACCAGCGACCCCACATTCGGTCTGTCACTCCAAACGACTCTGTTCAAATTATAAAGTTGTTTCCGATTTTCAAAGAGATTAGCATAGCCATACACTTCAGCCAAGTCCTTGGCTATACCGCTAAGTTTAAAACTGCTGGCGTTGATGGTGATTACTAAACACACACTGTCGTCAATGAACTGGCGATCGGTCATTCGCCCCTTCACAGGAATGATGGGATAGTCTGACATGTTTATAGAAAAAATATATATTAATTCTCGCTCTTACTCACGCCCAGTGTCTCCCTGTCCCGCGAGGTCACGCGAGTGTCTATATCCCGCCCCAAAACAAAGCCTTTTTATACGCGATAATTCTCCCACGTCATACCCGGCATCCGCGCAGGGGCGGAGAAAGAAGGCGTAGGGCGTGGCCTTGCCCGAATTGGGGCACTTCTCCTTCCTCCCCCACCTCCTCCTCCTCCACCGCGACCTCCTCCTCCAAATAGTTGCTTCCTTGCCTTATTGTTACGTATAAATAAGGGATCTAAGTTTGTGTTGTGGAAAAGCATTTTAATAAATGGTATATCATCGGCTTTGAAACCTAACTTGCTGTTGACGTCACTTAAGGTTTGCAATATATCAATGACGTTAAAATTATTAATGGGACTCAAAAGATTTCCGTTTGTATCCCATGTAATTCCTGGAGTATGTTTCATGAGAGCTAAGAAAGCTTTGGCATAATCCCTTTGAGTTGCTTTCATTCTAACATAAATCCTATTGTCTATGGGCGGTTTCGAATCGATAGTATTTGTGGGGAACGTCGTGCGAGGACCTATGGCTGCTATAGATGGTGGGTGGTTGTTTTGGGTTAATACATCTTGCAGCGCGCGTCTCTTTATATTTTTTAATGCAGTTGACGCTTTGACCGTCGAACCCGACAACGGTTTCCGCACTCTTTTTTTTTTTTTCCTCGTCCGTCTTCCTGTTTCGTTTTATGTTACGGCTCCCCGTAGAAGACTTGAGTAAAAATTGTTCTGCTGTTGATTTCGGGATGAGACAATATTCCTTCATTATGTTAAAAGACCTGTTATGACGCTAGCTGTCAGAGGTAACAGCACAGAGCGTATAGCACCGCCCCGCTGTGTTCGCAATATTTTTTTTTTTTTAGTGTACTTACCCCCTTGTTGGCGAGTTTCCTTATGTGTTTTTTGTATTTGTTCAGGGATTTCTCAATCTTTGTATTTCGCGTAAGATTAGTTTTTAGGAAATTTAAAAACACTTCTGACAAACAATCTATATGTTTATTGTTCAATACCGCAATTAGGAAATATCTTGAGCGTCTATCCAACCGTCTTGACTCGGATCATAACCCAACCAAGATACAAAAAATTGTTTGCGACCGTTCATCACTCTCGATTTTTTTTATGATGATGGGGAAAACGTCCGGGAGCTGAACTTTGATAAGCTCCTCTTTGTAAAACAAGCCTTGGATGGGTTGATTGGATAAATCTTGCAAGGTATAACCCAATGGGGATTGTCGATAATCCACGCTTGCAATTTCAAATATTTCTTCTGTGTTTTGGATATGAAAGCCTCGGTTAAATTTAGAAGCTTTATCCGCGCCCACGAGTCGAACGTAGTCCCCGATGTTCAGCACACGACTGGCTTTACCTTGACGCTTTTCTCTGTTTTTATAATTATGCATTTTCTTAAACTGACGAATGATTCCTCGCGGGTCCTTCATGGCATGTACTTCGGCTAGGGTTTTTCCTAGACGAGCGTGAGGCGTGTGGTTATAGCTCTCGAGTACCTTCTGCAAGATGAAAATATACTCGAGTTTATTGTGAGCCGTCATATACCTATATATTCGACCTTTCAGAGTTCTGATAAATCGCTCAGCAAGGCTGCTTTTTATCTCTTGGGAGTAAACGCTGTACATTTTTATGTCTTTACTTTGCAAATAGGTTTGATGTGGACAATTATAAAACTCTTTGCCTCGGTCAACACAGAGCCTAGAGACCCCACTGAAAGCAGCGTCTTCCTCTAGCAATGTCTTCATTGCCATTACCACCGACTTTGCATCTTTACGAGGTAGGGCTTTGGCGTACCTTGAAAATGCATCAACGCAGACTAAGATGTAATTATGACCTCTATTAAAGCGGGACAATTCTTTCATGTCTGCGAGATCTGCTGCTATGATAACTCGCGGTTTGGGACTGAGAATAGCGAGTCGCTTAAACCTATGGGGTTGTATCTTATGTAATGTGTGTGTTCTGCAACCTTCCATAAACTGTTCAACATCGCGCATGGAAACGTCGGGTTCAATGGCTCTCGCTGCTAAAAACAAAGGTCTCACTCCACTTAAGCCTCCAGGTACTTGAGGGTCTTCATAAAGTGACTTTAAAAGACGTGTCTTGGATGGGGCCAGCATATCGCTCACTCTCTCCACGAGTACACAACCTCACAGGTGCCGTCGTTCGCTATATTTGATCTCAGCGATAGGACCTCGGGGGTAGATATGCTTACATCGGCCACGAGATAGCCGTAAGGTTTTGGTGGCTCCCCAGCACGGAGCGAAGGGCGCCCTTAACCGATCCCGGCAGGAGGGCGACGCTCGGCGCGTAGCACACCCTTTTGGTCGGTTTGACTGATTGTCGTCCAACTTTCATATATAAAATACGCGCATGGGAAATCGGAGGCGTGTATACGCCACTTAAATCACGCCGATAGCGCACGTTCCCCACGCCCTTTTTTTTCATAGACGAAACGGATACGTATATACACCACTTTGCTCACGCACGCGTCTCCCTTTCGCTTCGATTGTCGCAGATGAACTAAAAAGGAGCAAGGGACGGCTTGGCGTGGTGGTCGCTGCTCGGAGGCAATAAATAAGTCGGGCACCAAGCCGAGGGCTTGCTTCCGCTGTCCTACTTTTTTTTTTTTTCCCCGTTCCCGCCCCTCTCTCTTTCTCTGCTTATAAGATTATAAACTATACTGTTCACAGACTCATTCGTGATAAAATGAGCAACTTTTCTTCAATAAATTTCCCTGGGTGGAGGGAGGGGGCGAATGGTAGCCATAGGCCTCCGCCCAACAAGCCGACGCTCGCGAAAGGGGTGGGTATAGAGGGGGTAGGGGGAGACACGGTGGCGTGGGCACGCCGGAAAGGTGGGGGTATGGGGGGGCTGCATGCACGCCAGTTTTTTCCCGCCCAAACACGCATGTCGTGCTCCAAAACACAGGCCTTAAGTCCACCCGGAGGTGGGTGACGTCCCGGCACTGGGGCGAAAGGACGCCCCTAACCGATCCCCGGCAGGAGGGTGACGCCCCGGCACGGTGCGAAAGGACGCGCCTAGCCGATCCCCCGGCACGGTGCGAAAAGACGCGCCTAACCGATCCCCGGCAGGAGGGTGACGCCCCGGCACGGTGCGAAAGGACGCCCCTAACCGATCCCCCGGCAGGAGGATGACGACTCTAGAACTCGACCCCCGGCGCCCGTCTCCTGCGGCGTCGCCCCCCCAACCCCCACCCCCACCCCCCACCCTGGCCGGCGGGGGATGTCGGGCAGCGGTGGGACGCGTGGTTTGGGGGGTACGTGGGTAGGGGAGAGGGGGTGGGGGGGATGGTCGCTTTTGGGTAGCGGTGACCACTACCCGGCTGGGTGGGTAGTGGGTGGTGGGTAGGCCCCGGCGGCTGGCTGGCTGGCCGCCTGCCTGGCTGGCCGCGCATTTTCGACGTATAAATTTTTGGGCGTGTTTCTGGTGCTATTAATTAGTCCAATCACAGTCGCCAAAATTTTGGTCCCGTCATTGG
>NW_026111451.1:0-80000 GCF_024679095.1 Eriocheir sinensis | reverse complement strand
CGTATCCTCACGAGCTATTAACTTTTACTCTTAAAGTTACTATCAAAGTTAATAGTTTCAATTTATTTATTCTTTATGGCGGGCTCTTTACTAAGGACGCCTCCGTGCAAAACGTAAACATCCGACATGAATTAAGTAAATATTTCAAACGAAAAATAAAGATAACATGTATAAATGTACACACACTCAAAAAACTATCGTTACACATTCAGCACGATTCAAACTGGCACCAAGGACGAAGCCATTGAGAACAGGCTACTCATGTTGGTATCACTATGTGTGTTGGGTGTGGGTTCACTTGCCTGAACCAAATGAGCGGGACTCGTAAATGAAGCAGTTGAATTTGAGCTGGCACAGTAACGCTTCATGAAACACACAGGTGGAGTCTTAGTCGAAGTTAATTGATCTGTGTTCAATGTAGCTATAACATTGTAGTATTTGGGGTGATGAAATTATGCTTTAACACCTCACACACAAGTGAAGAGTTAAAAGTTCGTCCATTTAGGAGACAGTATGAAAAACACCTTGCGGTAATGAGTCACTCAGGATTCGGATATCAGAGTGAATCCCACTGACTGATCGCCACATACGGCTCCACTGAGCCTAGGAAGTTATGTAAAACTTTTCTAACCCTTTTGATTGATTTATAGTGGATTATAAACTTGACTTATCACCCAAATGATGAGATAACGTTGGCATTGATTTCACTAGCATAGCAAGCACTACCCGAGTCAAGGTATTCGCTTGTCTCGAAACAATCATGGAATGCACCCAATAAGATTAATTCTCTAATAATTCTCGGCGAGTCATTATACCAACAGACAAATTAACTCCTGCATGCAAGCTATTTAATACTCTCCAGAGACGGCTAATTTCGGCAATACAAAACGCCCGCGCCAAATTCCTTATTCGTCAACTTAAAAAGCGTGCAAAGCTCCTACTTTTTACTAGGCAATGAGGCAGCACAAGAGAGGAGTAGATTTAAACAACCTGTAGAAGTCCACCCAACTCTGTTTAAACTTTATCTTTCTTACCAGCAATACTATTGGCGTTGCAATTTGAAGTTGTATTTTTTTTCAGATGCCCACACCTTGTTCATGAAAAAAAAGAGACGTTCAGTGGAAGCATTAGTTCCAGGATGGCACATTATGAACTGAACTATATCTGACATGCGTTGATGGTTGTTTTTGTCTTTGACATGGGAGAATACTTCTACCCACCGCTGTTACGTATATCATATGAGCATTATTGTTTAATAATTTGTGAATATAAAGCTTAAACAAGTGGCTCTCAAATCATTCCGTTAATATTATGGTGATATCTGGTATCTCAATGTCTCCCTTCCTCTCTACCCCTCCCTTACGGGGGTCCTGTCCTGCTCCCCCCAGCAGAGCTAAGGTGGTGAGGGTGATCGCACCCTTACCAATCCTACTGAGATTAACGGGTTGCTCAGTGTGAAATTCTTCGGACCCCACTGTAACGATAGTTTTTTGAGTGTGTGTACAACAAAAACATAATAAACGGCAAACACAAGAAAATATTGAGTTTTGTGGCAGATAGAAGCAGCCTCAAAGGCTGCTTTTACTCCGTCAATCGTCAATACTCTTATCTCCCCTCTTGCGTCACAACTTGCTCTGCTGAAATTAACGCACCATCACCACGTCGTCTGCCCCAATGAGCACATCTACGGGCCGGAGAACCAGCGCAGAAAAGGAGTAAGTTTAATTGGTCGCCAGATGAAACGGTCTGCCTCCTACATCAAATTCATGAAAAAATACGTATAATCAGAGGGTGTTATGGGAAGAGTATCACCCCTGAGGATAAGAAGAGAGCATGGACTGAAGTGGCAGAAGCTGTAACAAGGTTAGTAATCACATATTCATGGTTCAATTAGCTTACAAACTAACCTAACCTAATTAATTGGGTATTTTTGGCATAATAACACAACCACTGACCTTCCAAACAGAACATACCTTTTCATTCTGTATCTGAATAGTTTCATTACGACCATTTCTGCCACAACCCCCTCTCCCTCAACAACCTAACATAACTAAACCTAACCATGCCAAACCTGCCCTGTCCTACCGAACACATCCTAACTTAACATGCCAAGTTTGTTGGGGGGGAAGAGGGGGTTGGTAGAGATAGTTCAGGCATATTTGCCCTTTCTTATTCTTTATCTATTTTTATTTTTTTATTATTTTTTTTTATTGGGGGGGGGGATGCTAGGCATGCCAGACTATGGACACTTTTACAAGTACTTTATGTCAAGACTATATGGGAATAGGTAGGTTTCGTGAGAATGGTGAAGTAAGATTAAAATAGTGTATTTATAGCATTGGTCAAACAGATTATGGTGATATGCGTACGACTTACGACTCGTCCACAAAATACTGTAACTATTCTGTGAATATATTTAAAAAGCAATACAACCATTTAATCAACCAGAGAGAGAGAGAGTAAATTAAGTGAACTCAAAGTGAACTTAACGGCTCCGCTCGGCCAACACATAACCCACATCACTTAACTAAAAGGCTATTGTGTTGTCTCACGACTTCTATCAACTGGAGAAAGCAGGCAACGGTACACCGGACCTCACGTGAGATAACAGTTCGCGCCTTAATCAAAAACACAAAAAACAGCTAACAAAAAGGCTAACAAAAGTGGTGAACAGCGGCTTCCGGACCTTCTCCGAAGTGTTCTGTGTGTTATCTCTCTCTCTTTTACCACTTAACACTTAACGGTGGCAAGTGTCGTCAAGGGGCAGACAGGACAGTGTGCAGGAAAGCTGACACAAGCAACGCCATTCCCCCTTGGCCCGTCCGAGTCGAGTCAGCACACTCCACCACACCGCCCCGCGCGCCCCGCCCCGCGCGCCCCGCCCCGACGCGCCCCGCGCGCCCACATCGCCCACTGTCGGGATCCCGCTTCCCAATTCTGGGACGCCCACTTGTCTGCCTACGACACAGTCATTCGTGGGTGGGCGCTTACCTTCGCCTTGGTGGAGATCTTGGTGGAGCGTGGTCGCTCCGCCCCTTCCTCACCGCTGCCAGCCGCTGCCGGGCACTGCCGGCGGTCTCTCTGGCCGCTCCAAGGACGCGGGGACAGCCAGCCAAGGACGGGGACAGCCAGCCAAGGACGAGGGCGAGCCAGCCGAGGACGAAGGAGTGCCACGGGCACAATCTTCACACTTTTTTTTTATGGTATTCACATGCATGTAGCTGACACACCACTAATTATATTAATACACCACTTGTTGATGACATTTCAGGTGATTTTTTTTTACGTGCTTTGTGTGTCTCCGTGTGGAGCCGTATCTAGTTTCCCTTAGGCTGTTGAATTTTATTCAGGTGTAGAGGGATGTTTAATATTTTTCCTGATTTGTGAACATTGTTTGCATTTTATATATAATCCTTCTTTTTTTTTCTCCTTTCTTTTGTGTGTTTTCTTGCACAGTGGGGAAGTTTTTATCATGCTAAGTATTCACTCATTGTTCTTTTCCCTCTTTTTAATGCGTTTTGGAAGCATCTGAGGCGAGTGAGCACACACTTAGCGGTGATACTTTTTCTTTTCCCATATTTTTCCTCATGAAGCCATATTTTCCTAATGCCTTTTTTTTTTAAATGGCAGGTCAGTCTGATAAAGAGATAGACATTTTGGCCAAGGAGTTCCAGAAGTTGATGCAGGATTCGGAAGCGCCCGCCGAGGATGACAATTCCCGTGTCCTAAGGAGCGGGTCAACTCATGACAGAGTTCCTCCTCCTCCTCCTCCTCCTTCTTCTCTCCCGCATGATAACAAAGGTAATATCTTGACTAACCAAGAATTAACAATGGCTACTAACACTATTAAACTTCTGCCGACTACGGCATCAGTCAGAGCTTTCGCAGGCAATGAACCGGATTACAGTGCGAGAGACTTCATCCTGCAATGCGAGGATGTTATGAACAACTCATTTGTGTCAGAACCGGGTGATAAAATCTCCTTCATTAGGTCTAGATTAAAGCCGGGGTCAGAAGCATCAGCTATTATGTACACCAGCGCGTTCATGGAACCGCAACAAACCAAGGATTATGCCCAGTTTCGGTCACATTTTCTGGAGTCTTTTGGGGAAGATGTTAGGCACAGCCTCGTCAAAGGTGTTAATGTAGCTGTGACCAAATTGATTTCAGCTGTGGAGAGTAAAGAGCTTTTAGCCGGACAAGTAGACGCCTATCGGTTGTCTACTGATATGGGCGTCTATCTGAAAGCTGGTGGCTGGACTGAGGGAGAGAATATGTCTCTATCCAATGTTCTCAAATTTTTTGAATTTTTTGTATACATGGCTGTCATCAAGGGCCAGTTTCGAAAAGGTTCTTTATCCCTAGCCTACGGCCCCACTGACAAGTTGCACGACTTCATGCTTAAAATAAAAACTAAGATGGAGGAGAAAGACGGAGCGCCAGTCCCCGCTGTAGCCTCTGTCGACCAGAAGGCCGCTAATGTTAGCGCGTCCTCATCAGTGGTGGCGGCCACCACCGAAAAGCCTAAGCGCCACTGTTCGTACTGTCAGCGCGATGGTCATACGGTTGACTATTGTCTAAAACGTCAGCGGGATCGCAAGGCTACTAGGGAGAAGGGAGGCTCGCCGATGTCAGGCAAATCTGCTTCTCAGAAGACCCCGGCCGCTTCAAAAAGTCGAGCCGCGGGCTACCACACTGGCAAGTTCTGTTTTGTTCACGGTGCTGGTAGACACACCACAGAGGAGTGTTTCTCTGTGCTCCAGTTAAAGAAAGAGCGAGCAGGAAAGTTCGTGAAGGGGTCGGGGGAAGCCGAGCGCCCCCCCAAAACCGACCCAGGGTAGCAACCCGGGGGGGGGAGGATACCGAGACTGCAGTGCAGGCTGACAAAAGTAGCTTGTATGAATCTGTTGTGGCCGCGTGCAGTCAACCTGAAATAATGGCGCTTAAAGTCAAGCTGGGTCCGCTACAAGCGTCATTTGCGGTCGACACCGGCGCGGCGGTTAATGTGTTGTCTGAAAGGACATACTTAGCTTTGAAACGCGCGTCGCGGGGAGGCCGCTACCAGCTACGACCCTCGGACCTGAGCCTTTGCGGTGTCACCGCCGACAGGCTTAACATCCTTGGGTTGGTGAGTTTGCCAGTGAGTTTGGGACGAAACACCCCTGTCATGCGTTGTGATTTTTTCGTGACGTCAAACTTTTCCCTGCCGTCTGACGGTCTTCTTGGGTTGTCGTCACTGAGGTCTAACCGCATGGTAATACATCCAGATAGTAATACAGTGAGGTTTCAAGGGAGATGTTTCAAGGCCATGGATCAACCTGTGCGCCTCGCTTCTCCCTGGGAAAGAAGAGAAATACCCAGCAAGGGTCGGGAAAGTGTTTCTCCTGAGTCGGTCGTGCATACCGTGCCGACTCTTTCCACGGTGCCGGTGCATGGCGCGGGCACCACTTCACTTCATGGTCAACCACCAACACCAGCTGACGTTTGTGGGGGATGGAAAAATGTCAATGCGATAGTCGTGGGAAATCACGAAATCCCTCAGCGAACCGCAATGCACGTCCCTGTGTCAGTCCCTAACGCCACCGTAGGTTGTGACATCTGCCTAGAAGGGCCTAGTCGTGTCAACACGCTAGCGATAGAGTCCACCCTTAACACGGTGCGCGAGGGAGGTAGGACCGTAGCTTTAGTGGTTAATGCCACTGGCGGTCCAGTTAAACTCAGAAATGGAGTCATTTTGGGTCGCGCTTTAGCGTTCGACGGACAGGTGTCCCCAGACCCTTTAGAGTTAAAGCGGCCTTGTGTCGGCGAAGCGGGTCAACCCGCCGCCGGCGACACATCTTGTCAGGCCTCATCTGTCGATTCTTTAGTCAAAGTGGTCGATTATCCCGAGCTTAAGGGCCCGCTTCTGAAACTTTTACATCAGTATCGTGATGTCATTGCCCTGCCCGGTGAACCTTTAGGTGCGACTGCTGCGACAGAACACAACATTAGGGTTAAACCCGACAGCAAACCGGTGTACATTCCTGCGTACAGACTCCCACACAGTCAAAGGCAGGTTGTAGATGAACAGGTTAAAGATATGTTGGACCAGGGTGTTATTCAGCATTCCCGGTCTCCGTGGAACTCGCCCTTGTTTCTAGTCCCTAAAAAGGACGGGAGTTTCAGGCCTGTCATCGATTTTAGGAAAGTAAATGAGGTGACTGAGGATGATAGGTACCCTCTGCCTGTTTTAGGTGACTTGTTAATGTCCCTGGGGCAAGGGAATAATATTTTCAGTAGTCTTGACCTTTTAAGTGGGTACTGGCAGGTGCCGATGGCAGCTGAATCCAGAGATATTACAGCCTTCAGTACCCCTAGTGGTCATTTTGAATGGTTAAGGATGCCATTCGGCCTCAAAACCGCACCCATTACTTTTCAGAGGATGATCAACACATTGTTCTCAGACATGATAGGCAAAGAAGTCTATGCATATTTAGATGATTTAATCATCTGCAGCAAGGATGGCGCCAGTCACCTAGCTAAACTAGAAGCGGTTCTGCTTAAACTCAGAGGCGCTGGCCTTAAGGCCAAGCTGACTAAATGTGAATTTTTAAAGGCGAAAATCACCTTTTTAGGCCACACTGTTGATGGAGATGGTATCCACACGATGGACGATAAAATATCGGCCATAAAGAATTTTCCGCAACCCAAGACCGTCGAAAACGTTCGGTCTTTCCTTGGGTTGTCCGGCTACTATAGGCCTTTCATACAAGGTTTTGCCAAAATTGCTTCGCCTCTAACACAACTCTTAAAGAAAGAGGTCCTTTTTCATTGGAATGCCCCACAACACAAGAGTTTTACAGACTTGAAGTCAGCGTTAATCAACGCTCCAGCCTTGGCATTCCCGGATTACAACGTCCCTTTTACACTTTTTACAGATGCCTCAGCCCTGGGTCTTGGTGCTGTTTTGATGCAACCGGACGCTCGCGGTAAAAATCGCGCTATTGCGTACGCAAGTCGTACTGTAAACCAGGCTGAGTCGAACTATTCAGTGACCCACCAGGAAACCCTAGCGGTTGTTTGGGCTCTTAAACATTTTAGGGATATTATCCTTGGCTATCCTATCACTGTCTTTACTGACCACGCGCAATTCAACGAGCTTTTGAAAGGTAGAAACCTCACCGGTCGCCTCGCACGGTGGTACCTGACTATCCAGGAGTTTGGGCCAACCTTTAAGTATTTACCTGGCCGCGCGAATGTCGTCGCGGATTCACTGTCTAGGAACGTACCTGTTGGCTCAGTGGCAGAAGCGCTTACTGAAATTCAAAATTTCAGTCTTAAGGATTTAGCAGCAGCCCAGCGTCGCCATGACGTTTGGGGTAAGGTAATATACGCTCTGGAGTCGGGTGACGAAACAAGTCTCCCGCCACTACCTGTGTCTTTTTCACAATTCTTCTTGTCACAGGACGGTGTCCTGTGCCGCTACTGGCCCCGCAAAAAGGAGTCTGTTGCACAGTTTGTGATACCGGAGTGTTATGTACCGGCGGTGCTGAACTTAGTTCATGACGCGGTCATTGCTAGTCACCCGGGGAGGGAGCGCACACTAACAGCGGCCCGAGCGGTCTATTTTTGGCCAACTATGCGTGTAGATATTGACGCGTATGTGGCTAAGTGTGTCAAGTGTGCCCAACATAAAGGGACGGTGCCTAGGCCTGCGCCGATCCTAGAATACCCGCCCCCTGCCCGGCCTTGGGATGTAGTTTCTATTGACTTGCTACAGCTTCCCGCCAGCCACCAGGGCTCTAGGTACCTCTTAGTTTGTGTAGATCACTTGTCTCGGTACGTTGTTTTAGCCCCAGTGCAAGATAAATCTGCTAAGTCCATTGCTCATGCCCTGATAACTCATCTCATTTGTCCGTATTCCACACCTAGAGTGTTGTTAAGTGATAATGGAACCGAGTTTCGAAATCAACTTTTAGCAGAAATATGCAAACAGTTTGCCATTACCCAATCTTTTACAGTCAGTTATCACCCAGCCAGCAACGGCCTTGTTGAGCGCGCGAATAGGAAGATTTTAGATGTCTTGCGCCCGGTCGTTAGCGGACTTCAGCATACATGGGAGGACTGGCTGGCATATGTTGCAGCAAGCATAAACAGCAGTGTTTGTGAGTCAACGGGACAATCTCCCCACTACATAATTTTTGGGGTTGAGAAGAGACTACCGTATGACCTGCTTGGTAGTTCTCATTCACCTGTATATAATGTAGATGATTATTCTAAGGTTCAACTCAAGGTTTTCACAGACATTCATAGAGAAGTCAGAAAGAGACTACTGGCTACATCTGAGGCTATGTGCTTGCAGCAACACAAGCGTGCCGCCCCTGTTTCCTTGAAAGTGGGTGACTTTGTTATGATTCGAGTCCCAGAGAGACATTCGAAGTTGTCCCCTAAATTCGTGGGCCCACGCCAGATAGTTAGGCAACTAGGTGGTCACAAATTTGAGCTTTATGATCTCATTTTTAATTCATACGAAATTGTGCATAGTGATCGCCTCAAAAAGACAGACGCCCAGCCTGAGGTCATCGATTCGACTTTAGTTGAACCAGCGAGAACCGCCTGTTTGCCTCAGCCTGACGATGCTTTGTCTATCTTTCCAACACACGACTATAACCTGCGTCCTCGCCAATAAGGGTTTTCTGCTTGGTTCCAGGAAATGTTGTCCCTCACCTTCTACTTCCTTCTGCGCTCCGTTCTGGCTGCAGACCCTGCGCACCTCAAGCCGGGGGCCCTCTCTGCTCATTTGGGCCGGGTTTCTCTGGTCGAGGATGTCCTGTGGGTCCAGTACCCGTTTACTGCTCTGGTGGAAATACCAGGCACACTGAGGACAATAACGGAACAAGTGACTGGGGTTGTGTTGCAGATGGATATCAATGCTCCTGAAGACGGTCTCCTGCGTCTGATGCATGACCGCATAAAGTACTTGAATGATACTCTAACCCTGGCTTTGGAGAACTACGCAGCTCTTTCGTTTCCTAACCGTACTAAACGGGGCTTGATTGATGGGATTGGGCAACTTTCCCGCATGTTGTTTGGAACCGCAATGGATGAGGATGTGGAGGAACTGGGATAGGTATAACCGTTTGGCTTCACTTGCTGCTACTCAACACAAAACCATTAGGATGAATTCCTTCCACATTTCCAGACTTGAGCATGCAGTACAGGATATTGCTTCTTATTCCCGAACCTTAGGCTCTTCCATTAATGAGTTGTGGACCGGCATGGCTAATATGTACCAAATGGAACTTGTTCTACAAACCTTGCCTGCCTTGGAGAGTGCAGTCAACTCTATCCTCCATACTAATGCTCTGGTAATACAGAATGTAGTGGATGCAGACTGTGGTAGGGTTACCTCTTCTCTTTTTCCTGTCAGGGATTTGCAAAGGCTTTGAAAATAGGAGTAGAGAACCACCAACTAACACCTTTGTTTGACATGCATGCCATACACCACTACTATCCCTTGCTTGAGTCATTCCTGACGTCGGAAGCTATAGTAATTCACGTTCCCTTCAGGTCAAAGGATGTGTTTGAGGTTTATCAGCTGGAACCTTTCCCTTTCTCAGTCAATAACTCGGTGATGGTGCTTGACTTACCTGCCACAGTGGTCTTAATTCGTAATGATCTATCGCTTTATGCAACGGGCCAGCCGTCAGACCTAGGGTCCTGCAAAACAGAGTATCACAATCTCTATTTTTGCTCAGCGTCACTCTTTGCATTCCTCCCGTTGACAGGTGGTATCTGCGAGGTGGTGCTGACCCAGTCGGATGCTTCTACAGCTCTAGAGACTTGCCCCTATCGTCACGTCGCCCCTAAATCGCTTTTCCACAGGAGGTTCTCCGGATTTCACTACTTCTTTTTCACACTACCAGTGTTTGTGACAGTGGTCTGTCCCAAAGGTTCAACTTATAGAGAGGTTGCAGGTCACCTGGCGGTACGGGTGGCTTGTTCCCTACGTTCTGTCAATTTGACAACCTTTCCGGAGACGCTCCATCATGGATTTGCGGCCACAAATGCCATCCCAATCTATCCTATTGACAGTTTAGTGAATCTCACCTTTTCTAGAATGAAGTATGTGACAAATAGCCTTTCCGAGCTAACCTTTTCAAATTTCTCGGAATTGGAGTCAGCTGTCCATGACTCTCTACCGGTTTACCTTGCCCCATATGTACATTACCCATCACTGATCTTGCCGGTGGTTCTTTTTATCATCATTGTCATCCCCCTGTTCTGCCTTGTTAAGCGGGCTCTGACTTTGTACAACCATCTTCAGGCAAGAGTTGCCCCACCGCGCTGAGTTCGTACGCATTGTGACTCGAAGCTTCAGTTTGTATCAAATCTTCTTCACGGATTTTTTTTTTCTTTTCTTATTACTATTCCACATAGCTCCGTTACCATGTATCCTAATGACAATTTAGTCAATTTGTTTTTTTTTTAGGATGTATTTTGTAAATAACTATTCGAGCTATTGTTTTGTTTTCTCGGAATAGTGCTGAGCTTCCACGTCCACGACTCTAGCCCTGTTTACCTCGCCCTGTATGTACTTTGCCCATTTATTGTTACTTCCATGATTATTTTTCTTGTCATTGGCATTTCCCGATGTTGTATCGTTAGGCGGGCTCTGACTTGTATATATTTTTTTTTTACATGCAACCATAATAGGCCCTCGTTTAACTAGTACACATTGTGCGACTGTAACATGGGTAGGTACACTAATTTTAAGGGTCAGATGAGCCGCGAGGTCGCGACTTTTTCCGTGACCGAGCGATGTAATGTGTATATTATAAAAAAATGTGAATGTGTGAATGTATGTCGTATCGCCATGGCCCAGTGGCGCCAGGACGTTACACACAGACGCTACGTTGTGCTTAGGAGGTGCTCCTTGCCGTGGGAACGGTGCTGATTCAGCAAGCATGCTATCCGCTGGCCGCTCCTGTACCAAGAGAAGCCGGCAGATCAGAGCGGGCGGCGGACGAGGGCACAGGACTTCTCGGAGTGTGCGTACGACTTACGACTCGTCCACAAAATACTGTAACTATTCTGTGAATATATTTAAAAAGCAATACAACCATTTAATCAACCAGAGAGAGAGAGTAAATTAAGTGAACTCAAAGTGAACTTAACGGCTCCGCTCGGCCAACACATAACCCACATCACTTAACTAAAAGGCTATTGTGTTGTCTCACGACTTCTATCAACTGGAGAAAGCAGGCAACGGTACACCGGACCTCACGTGAGATAACAGTTCGCGCCTTAATCAAAAACACAAAAAAACAGCTAACAAAAAGGCTAACATAATGTTAGATTGGAATGTACTAAAAAAAATGAGACTAAGGTTAACGCTTATTATTTTTGTTACATATTCACATATTCATGATTCAAGTAACTTGCAAACTAACCTAACCTCGTCAAATGGGTATTTTTGTATATGAACACAACCACAGAGTTTCCAAACAGAACATACTTTTTCCTACTGCTCCACGTGAATAGTATCATCATGACCATTTCTGCTGCAACCCCCACTCCCTCAACAATCTAACATAACTAAACCAATTCCTGCTAAACCTGTCCTACCAAACACGTCCTAACCTAACATGGTAGGTCCCCAAGTTTGTTAGGGTGGAAAGAGGGTTAGTATAAGAGAGTCAAGTCATATTTACCTGTTATTTTATTTATTCCTTATTTAGATTTTTTTGGGGGGTGGGTGGGTTGGGCATGTCAGACTCTCAACACTTTTACAAGTATTTTATGTTAACACTATATCGGAATAGGTAGATTTGAGGAGAATGGTAAAGTAAGATTAAAATATTATTTTCATTGTATTGATTGGTCAAACAGTTTATGGTGATATAATGTTAGGTTAGAAGTACTCAAAAGAATGGAATTAAGATTAATGCTTTGAATTTTTTTGTATAGCTGTATTGTGTAATATCATCCTACTTAGAGAAAAGCATTTTATAAAAGTAGGTAATGAAAAGTAGTATTTATGGCCATGTTCATAACAACTAAAAAGTTAATGTCTTATGATGCATGTAAATAAAATACCGGTACTGATTTAGCTTTCCATCACAGCATGTATTAAATGTTACTGGAGAAGGTATGGGAAATAAATAGCATGCCATAGTGAAACGATTAAGAAACTTGCTTCACATTTATACCCTGACAGTGCCTTCCCTGGGAGTGGACCCCGTACGCAGGATGACTGTGAGAGGCGTTGGTACAACGTACAACAAAAATCAAAGCCTTGCATTGCCAAGTACAAGAATGAGCAGCGGCAGACTGGTAATTTTTTTTTTTTTTTGTCGTTATGTCTTTAAATGTAAAACTTATATTAGTTAGTTTTTTATGTGCTTACAGAATGCAGCTATACTGGCCACAATGCCTTTATTTCAGCTTAATGTTAATAAGTTCATAGCAGTGAACTGCATATTTGATATAGATATTTTTTTTAATGTTCATCTGTCAATGACTATCAATCTATCAAATACCTTGGCTGTCTTCCCCCAGTGAAGGGTGGTAGCCAAGACAGGCACACACTCACTCACACATTCATACTCGTGTACACCACTCTCACAGCTGCACAGCCCCTGAGGGAGTAAAAAAGCCCCTCACTGCCCTCACTGTATGGGGGATTAGCTGCACAGTTCAGACAGGGAACTTCAACACCAAGGCCTCACAGCATACACTGGTTTACCCCTGCCCCTTCATAACAATGAGATTTCCCCCAGCACCTGAGTGCCCCACACGTGTGGCACCACAGATACGCAGGCGCCTGTCTATATAGGTATGACATTAACTGTGGTAGATAAACTGGTGTATGACATCATGGCTGCTAGTCTCATGTATTTGAAGGGGTACCAGAGCCACTCAGCATTGACACAGCTGATGATGTGTTAGGGATAGGACAGCAGCAACAGCAGTAGCAGTCAAGTAGCAGTGAAATATTGACTGGCCTCTATGTTTTTGGCAAAAACTTTTATATTCTCATTAAAACAATTTATTAATCACTCTTAAATTCATATTCTTTGTAGATACACACTTTATCAGTCAGTTATTTTACAACCAATAACAAATAGTGGAATATTTTTGTTAATAAGTAATATTTCACCTTTAAGACCCTTTTTCTTCAACTACGTACCTATTTAACCCGTCCGCTACGATTGGCATGGATTTGGCTTTCACTGGAAGCCTGGAAACATAGTAGTCCCAGGTCTTTCTCTGCCTCTGCGGTGGATAGTGGAGTGTTTCCCATGTGGTATTGGTATGCTGGATATCCCCTCCCAAGGTGTAGGACTACATTTTCTTCACTGAATTGTAGCAGCCACTTTTTGCTCCATTTCTGTAGTTTGGTGATGTTTTCTTGTAGGAAATCCGCAGTTAAGGGGTTAAGATACATGCATTAATCATGACTAATATATGACGCTTTTTTTCAGCCCCGCTGCTGTATTGCTAGAGACCATCCCAGCACATTGTTCATTACTTGTGGAAAAGATACCATCAGCTGCTCCGGCAACAGCCACTGCTTCAGCATCTGCTAGCCCTATGACACCTGCCACTGCTTCATCATCTGCTGGCCCAATGACACCTGCCACTGCAAGGGATGACAATGAAGCTGCTCCACCACAGTCACCACCTAGTTCATCGGAGTTAAGAGATGCCTTTCATAGGGCAGCAGTATAATTTTTTGATGCTGGGGCTGAATATTACTGCCTCAAGGCTATGATTTTGTCACTTTTTCTTATTACTGAGGAGGTTAGGGTGGAAGGGGTGAAAAATAATCTCTGCTGTTTTTCGACAGAAATGGTTAGCAAATTCATTCAAAGCACAAAATTTACCAGAAAAAAAATGGTGTGCCATTGTTAGTGGGTTCACTTGAGATTGGGCTCCAATACGCCTCCGTGGTCTAGTAGGTATGCGGGTGAAGTGTTTTCTCCTCAGGGAACTAGACGTCCCTGGCCTGCATAGTCTCAGGTCACCCTTGGACAAGGTGTAATACCTGATCTGTCTCCCGTGCCAGGATCACGGTGAAGCCTCTGGGCAGCAGCGGTGGTGGATTGGACTGCAGGCAGAGGATCTCTTTATGAGACAATGGCTGGAGTTCCAGGGTCCTAGTCAGCTGGACCGTGCCTAATTATTTAGGCCTGCGATGTAGAGGAGTGTGGCGACCTCTACACTAAAAAGCCTCCCTGGAAACCAGTTGTCAGTGTGAGCTCCCCGTCCCCCCCCTCTATCGACGGTTCTCCCATCCCTATTCTGCATAACAGCTGCTTCTTGTTTTCTCCTGAAAGAGATGTCTTCCGTGGGCCATTTCAGGTTTTACCTCCCGGCTTCTAGGTGGAGTTTCTGAGGGGTTTTCTTATACTCAGGGAATATTTCAGCTTTTTGGTCTCTCAGGAAGGGCTTCTGATACTCTCTAGAGCTGGTGGAGAACACCTGGTGACAGGTGCCACTGGCGAGGCCTCGAAAGGGTCGCAGAGTTGGGTTAGACGTTTCGGAAAGTGGGAACGAATTGCTGGTTCCTCTTCTCCCTTGCCAGCTCTGCTCTGAGTGACTACGCCGGCCCCGTTCTTTGGGACAAAACTTCGAGGACAATAGCTGAAAAGCGCCGGGTTGTGAAAGTCTCTCTCGTGACCGAGGCTCAGGACAAGCGATTGGTCTTTGAGGCGTTTTCAAGACCCTGTGGGAGTGAACTCCCAGTGTTGGAGGCGTCTAACACAGCAGTATCTAATTTCCATGCACAATTTTTATACAATTCAATTTATGGTCACAATTTAAGTTATTTCAAAAGCGCTTTTAATATTTGCCCAAACTGTTAACTCGCTTAAATTTCTAACAATGCCTTCGAACCTTAAATGTGACGTCTGTCCCGGACGATTTGCAGCTCAGTTCTTCCAGCTGAGTAAAACTTGCCGCCTCTGCGTTCAAAGATTACATCTTCAGAAGGCTGTGACTGAATGGAAAGTCAAGCATAACGATCTTGAAAAGAAATTCGCAGCCCTTCAGGAATTTGTTTTAAGTAATGTGGCAGTGACTCCACCATCGATGGTGGAGAGTCCCTCCACCGAGACTGTGCCCTCTCCAGACGACCCTCCTGCTTTACGGGAGGACGTGTTACCTGCCTCACAGGTTGACTCCCAGCCTGCCTCACAGGCTAACCCCCAGCCTGCCTCACAGGCTAACCCCCAGCCTGCCTCACAGGCTAACCCCCAGCCTACCTCACAGGCTAACCCCCAGCCTGCCTCACAGGACAACCGCCACCTGCCTCACAGGCTGACCCCCAGCCTGCCTCACAGGCTGACCCCCAGCCTGCCTCACAGGCTAACCCCCAGCCTGCTTCACAGGCTAACTCGTAGCCTGCCTCACAGGACAGCTTCCAGCCTGCCCCACTTAATGCTTCTCTTCCTGCTTTACAGGATGTCGGGTTCCAACCTGTAAGGAATGGAGCCAAACCGAAGAAGGCAACCAAGGATCTACTGACCCCCACTACCTTCAATAGGTTCCAGGTGCTGGCAGACACCATGGAGGATGAGTTCGAGACTCGCCTAGTTGGGGACTCCATGGTGCGTGGCCAGCTGGTTGAGTTCTGTGGTCGTTCATCAAATGGCCGCAGAAAACGTTACTGCTATCCAGGTGCCAGACTGGATGACATCACCGCAGCGTGCGATGATGTCACGAGAAATGCCGACCGAAACACCCTCTTTGTCATTCACGCGGGGACAAATGACGTAAAGACAACCCATTCTGAGGAACTGCTTGAGAAATACCGCCGCATGATCAAGCGGTATAAACGCAAAACGGATGCCAGTAACATCATAATCTCAGGAATCCTCCCGAGTGTCGGTGCCGAATCTAGCTTTTACAGTAAGGCCTTCAGCACAAACAACAGACTTCAGTCCCTTTGCTCACAAGAAAACGTCCAGTTCGCTAACTTATGGAACAGTTTTTACTACGATTCAGACTTGTTCCTTCCTGATGGCATCCACTTAAACCCTGTTGGAGCAGCCCGTTTCGGGAGGCTGCTCTGTGACCAGGTGGCTCTTCGAAAGCCAAAAAACGCGGAGGCGAGAACACCAGCAGCCCCACCGTAAGGGAGCACTCAACCCGCGAAACCCCCGACTCGAATCACATTAAAGCTTGCTATGTAAACGCTCGCAGCCTGGGTAACAAATTTGAAGACTTAAAAGTCCTCGCGGCTACAAATCATTATCACATCATCGGAGTCACAGAATCTTGGATAGACACTTCAAATAGCCATTTCATTGAGGAATATAGATTACCGGGTTATACCATCTTTAGTCATGAAAGAGAGAACAGACAGGGTGAAGGCGTTATCTTTTATATCCACAACTCTCTCCATCCAGTATCCGTGAAAACAGATATTATAACCAATGTAGACACGGTCTTCATTGAAATTAAAAATAAATCTCGTAAAATAGTAATTGGACTTATCTACAGACCGCCAAGGCAGACTCTTGATATCGACCACGCATTAAGTGAATTATTATTAGAAACAAGTAGCAGTTGCGAGGCAGTAATTGTTGGGGACTTTAACTTGCCAGTGAAAAGATGGGGTGAACCGATGAACTGTCATACGGGGCTCGACCTGTACACAAATTTACTAAAAAGTGATTTGCATCAACACGTTCAAGAACCGACTCGGGAAAATAATATACTTGACCTTATCTTTTCAACGACAGCTGATCTAGTTAACGAAGTGAATGTTGGTCCAATTTTTAGTTCTAGCGATCATCGAACAATCACATTCAGCATCAATATGAAAGAAAGTAAAGTAGCTTCTAGTAAAGAAAAGGTGCCTGATTATCAGAGAGCGAATTTCGTAAGACTCCGATCATTTCTAAATACTTCTGACTGGACTGAAATCTCGGCGGAAACAGATACTGATAAATCTTGGGGGGCCTTCACCACAATATTGAACAATGCCATAAGCATATGCGTACCCTATCGTAACAGACGTTCAGCTTTTAAGAAGAAACCCAAATGGTGGAATAACGAAACTCAAAATAGCCTATCTCTTAAAAAAACCGTATACAGTAGATACATATCAACTCAGAGTGAGACTGACAAACTAGAGTTGGACAGACTTCGCCGCGAAACCAAGAAATTAATAAAACGAAGCAAGAAAAATCTTGAAGAATATATAGCGGAAACAAGTAAATCTAATCCTAAAGAATTTTTTAGCTATGTAAATAATAAAAAGTCACTCACTTGTGGTATCGGACCGCTTGCTAATGATAGTGGAAACCACACGAACGATGAAAGTGAAATGGCTACAATCCTAAATAACTTTTTCGCATCCGTATTTACCTACGAAAATTGTTTATCACCTCAACCGCCGGAGGTCAGAAGGACCGAAAAGATGTTAAGTGTCGTGCTCATCGTAGAAAGTGGCATTTTACGCACAATTGAAAAGATTAAAGTAAGCAAAGCTCCTGGTCCAGACAAAATTACCCCTAGGGTCTTAAAAGAAATCAACCATCAAATTTGTAAACCGCTCTCCATCATATTCAATAAATCTTTAACAGCTGGAAAAGTTCCGTCGGATTGAAACCTTGCAAATGTCACACCAATTTTCAAAAAGGGGGACAAGTCTCATCCACGAAACTATCGACCAATTAGCCTGACATCGATTGTTTGTAAGTTAATGGAGACTATCATTCGCGACAATATGGTGAAATTCTTCGAAGAAAATAATATAATAAATAATTCGGAACATGGCTTCCGTACGAAACGTTCGTGTTTGACCAACTTGATTTTTTTCATTATATTTTTGAGGTGTTCGATGAAAGCAGATCAGTAGATATCATATATCTGGATTTTCAAAAGGCATTTGATAAGGTCCCCCACCAACGATTGCTCAGCAAACTATTGGCGCACGGTATCTCGGGTAACATTCACAAATGGCTTGTGGACTGGCTCTCTGAGCGGAAACAGAGTAGTTCTAAACGGTGTTACATCTAACTGGCTCGACGTCAGAAGCGGCGTACCTCAGGGATCAGTGCTTGGCCCCATGCGCTTCTTAATTTATGTTAATGATATCGATGATGGGCTCACTTGCAAAGTATCAAAATTTGCTGATGACGCAAAAATTGCAAGTAAAGTAACTGCGACACTCGACGAAGAAGCTTTACAATCAGATCTAGATCGACTTGCACGTTGGGCCAATCAATGGCAAATGAAATTTAACGTTGACAAATGTAAAGTGTTGCACATTGGAAAAAAATAACAATCGCGTTCGGTACGTAATGAATGGCCAACAACTTTCTGCAGTAAGTAAAGAAAAGGATCTTGGAATCACTATATCAAGCGATTTAAAGCCCAGTCAGCATTGTTCAGAGGTAGTTAAAACTGCAAACAAATTGGTTGGCTTCATCGGATGAGTCTTTAATAATAAATCGGAAAAAGTAATATTAAAACTGTATAATTCGTTGGTTCGACCCCGTCTAGAGTACCGTGTACAGTTTTGGTCTCCCTACTACAGAAAAGACATAGAAAAGTTGGAACGGGTTCAACGAAGAGTAACAAAGATGATTCCTAGGTTGAGAAATTTGTCATATGAAGAAAGGCTTAAAGAAGTAGATTTATTCAGCCTATCAAAACGAAGAATGCGAGGCGATCTAATTGAAGTGTTTAAAATGTTTAAAGGATTCAGTGCTATTAATGCGGAAGATTACTTTACAATTGATCGATCAAATAGAACAAGAAGAAATCACAATTTGAAGATAAGTGGTAAAAGATTCTCGTCGCACGAAGCTAAACACTTCATCTTCAATCGAGTTGTTAATGTTTGGAACTCTCTACCCTGTGATGTCGTTGATAGTACAACAGTTACGGCCTTCAAGAATAGATCAGACCAGTGTTTTGAATCCAACCAGCAACTAAGATATTACTCATTGTCGTAACAACGTTAAGTTCTTTCGAATATTGGTGTCCTTGTCCGCTTTTATCGCCCGGTTAGTGGTAGCAGTAATGGTAGTTCTTTCCTCTTTAGACTTCTTCCAAGGTATATATAATAACTGGGATGCCCACATCCCCAGTGATGTTATATACCTGGACTTTCAGAAAGCCTTCGACAAGGTACCGCACGAGCGACTCCTTAAGAAACTGCACTCGGCGGGCATTGGAGCCAATCTGATCGCGTGGATAAGAGATTGGCTCACCGACAGAAAACAACGAGTACTACTAAACGGACAGCCTTCCGATCGGCTTCCAGTCACTAGTGGAGTGCCTCAAGGGTCAGTGCTGGGACCCATTCTCTTCATCATATATATCAACGACCTCGAAGCAGGATTGAAATCAACAATATCGAAATTTGCTGATGATACCAAGGTGGGTGGAAAGGCCCTCACAAAGACCGACTGCGAAACCATTCAGAAAGACCTCAATCACATTATCGAATGGTCAGAAAAATGGCAAATGTCCTTTAATGTTTACAAATGCAAAGTCATGCACATTGGGTCCAGAAATAGTAACCACACATACATCATGAATGGGAGACCTCTGCAAGCGATGCAGGAGGAAAAGGATCTTGGAGTCACTGTCAGCAGTGACCTGAAACACGCGAATCACTGTAAAAAAGCCTACAACAAAGCCAACACTATGCTCGGGTTCATAGCGAGGAACTTCGAGTGTAAAACGCCAGACGTGATGCTAGCCTTGTATAATTCCATGGTAAGACCGCACCTCGAATATGCAGTCCAGCTCTGGTCTCCTAATTACAGAAAGGACATTGATTTATTGAAAAGGATTCAACGGCGCGCCACAAAGATGATTCCAACCTTAAGGGCTCAACCGTACAAGGAACGACTCAAGCGACTCAATCTCTTTACATTGGAGAAAAGGCGCCTGCGAGGGGATATGATTCAAGTCTTCAAGTATCTGAAAAACTTCAATAACGTCGATTACTCCAAATTCTTTGAACTGCAAACCAACCCAAGAACTAGAAATAACGGCTTACCCATTCAGTCGAGTCGATGAAACACAGACATCGGAAGGAGTTTCTTTTCAAACCGAGTCATTCGTCACTGGAACAATCTTCCTTCAGAAGTAGTAAATGCAAATACCATCAACTCCTTCAAATATAGAATCGACCGTCACTTCGCTGCGTCAGGAGTGAGCTGAATATTGAGGTACATATTTTCAGACAGATTGCAGCAAGACCTCAACCTATATTCATATAATTCTCCCCCACAACCTAGATTGCAAGTATCGTAAGTCAACAATAGAGTACAGCAACAGTTAATGTCCGCATGACAGGTGGAGTGAGGTGTGGGTGCAGTAAGGTGACAGGTTACTGGTGCCGTGCCTAGTACCGCCGGTAAAACGAGGATCAAGCCTCTACCTGTGCCCCTGAAACTACACCTCACCCACCGTGAGTATTGGGGGGGATTCCGGGGCTGCCCTGTATCGGCCACTCGTCCTAACACAGTCTCCGTGTATTTCTATGTTCTTGTATCTGTTCCTCAATATCGAGGTGCTTTTCATCTGCTCCTCAATGTCGAGGTGCTTTCATCTGCTCCCCAGGCCCCAAGTGGCTGTCGAGCAGATTAAATCACCAAAGCGGGCAACCACGTAATGAGCCAATAGGCTTTCTGTTGCCTGCATTTCCATGTTTCCATGTTTCCATGTTTCCTACATAATTTCCATGCAGTTTTTCCATGCTGCATGGTTCTTTTTCCTTTCCTGACAGCTTTGGCTGGAGGGATGAGGGGGTGGGGAGGAGCCTTCGCCTTTGCTGTCCTTCATCTTCCACTTTTGATTAGATAGTTAGTGTAGCTTGTCACAAACAGCCTCGTCAGGACCAGCAGGTCTGCTGTTGTTTGTTCTTCCTTTGTGTTCCTTTGTGTTCCTTTCTACCTGCCACCACTTTGAACCAGTGTGCATCCTCTTCCTCTTTTTCTTCCTCCTCCTCCTCCAATATCCACCAAAAACACCTCCATCTCTCCTCCATTTCCCTCAGTGTGCTGCCAACTTCTGCTAATCTCCATGTTCTTCAATCCTACCAATTTCCTCCTCCTCCTCCTCCTTCTACTACTACTACTACTACTACTACTACTACTACTACTACTACGAACATGGGAAATGGATTTCAATATTGAAAAGTGCAATGTTATGCATATCGGAATCAACAACGATCGTATTCATTATCAAATTAACGGAGTGCGACTTTCTGAAGCCAGCAAAGAAAAAAGATCTTTTAGTAATAATTTCGATCGATTTTAATTAAACCGAGTCAACATTGCACAGAAGTAGTAAAAACTGCCAACAAACTGATCGGATTTATTGGTCGTACATTTGAACATAAATCAGAAAAGTAATATTGACACTGTACAACTCGTTAGTTCGCCCACATCTTTAGCTACTAAAATGATCCTTAGAATGCAAAATAAACCGTACGAAGACAGACTTAAAGAACTGAACTTATTCAGCTTATCAAGTGCAGGCTAAGAGGTGACCTTATCGAAGTATTTAAAATGTTCAAGGGATTCGACAACGTTAGTGTTCATGGTTATTTTACAGTCTCTCAATCAAGCGTAACAAAAAACAATGGATACAAATATCGAGGAAGCGTTACACTTCTTCAACCGTGTCATCAATGTATGGAATGGTCTGCCTCAAAACGTCGTCGAAAGCGAAACTATTTGCACGTTCAAAAACCGACTAGACAAATATTTAAAAGCTAACCCGAACATCCGCTATTTTGCTCCGGTCTAAGAGAAAGTTGTCGTGTATGATCTCCCTTCTATCCATATAAAATTCCGTTGTAGTTTTTCTATACTAAATGGTATTCTTCCTTTTCGTGCCAGCCTCGGCTGGAGGGACTGGTGGGAGGGGAGGAGCCTTCGCCTTTGCTGTTCTGTGTCTCTGACTCGTATATTAGAGTAGATGGTAGCAACAACAAACAGCCTAGTTAGAACCAAGAGGTCTGTTGCTGTTTGCTTTTCCTTTGTACTCCTTTGTTCTACTACTACTACTACTACTACTACTACTACTACTACTACTACTACTACTACTACTAGTAATAATAATAATAATAATATTACTAGTACTCCCCCCCACCCATACCGCGCGGTCGGGACACCCACACTGTTACTGCAGAATAATCAACGAGACCCAAATTATTATCGGACTCAGCCATTTAACGTGTGTGTGTGTGTGTGTGTGTGTGTGAGAGAGAGAGAGAGAGAGAGAGAGAGAGAGAGAGAGAGAGAGAGAGAGAGAGAGAGAGATCTGTCTCTCCACACACAAAAAAAATTTAAATTATATAAAAAACAAAAACACACACACACACACACACACACACACACACACACACACACACACACACACACACACACTAATTACCTCATCCCTACTGTCCTATTAAAGCCACTTCATCCGTCTCTCTAGGTACAGGTGTTTAATTATACAGGTGTATAGGCTCGAATACGAACAGATAAAGCCCTAGTCACACTGACTTTACGACCTAATAACGACAATCAGCGACCTGTAATTCGCGGGAGGTCGCACAGGGTCGTGACTGTGATCGGCATGTGTCTCCGACCCCCTACGATCGATAAGGTCAGCTTGAGGTTTTCTTTGCTGCACTATAGCGTGACTGGGCCGCCGAACAGCAAATAATTTACATGACAAAATCTGCAGCCTATCACGGTTCAGCAGCATCCTTTGGAAACAGTTGAAATGACATGGAAAAAGATTGAGCCATTTTAAGCTGGTTTAAAAGAAAAGGCTGGCAATGGGCACCTATAGAGGAAGGGAGTCGACAGAGGAAAGAGACGGAAGAAAGGATGATGGAAGAGAAGGAAAAGGACGCTGCAAAAAAGATGAAGTGTTTGAACAGACACAAGCTAGGAGGGAACACGTCAGGCTTCGTATGGTGCGGTTTCATTAGATATACATGACGGCTACGGGAAAGGAGTAGAAATATCAAACGGGTGAATGTATAGGAAGATAGAGATAGTAACCGTAAGGAAATATAAAGACAAATAAATAGAAAGTGAGATAAGTAGAGGAATTCATTATAGGAGGAAAAGAAGAAAAAGGTCAGTAGATACAGACCTATGAAAATTCTTGCATTTACACATAGCTTGAAAGATGAACTAGTATGAATATAACGTAGAATCACGTGAATCGTCTGTGGCTAAAAAAAAGAGAAAATAAAGCAAGGAAAAAACTTTGTCACTGTAACAGAAAAGAAAAGAAAGAGTAAAAAGCAAAAGCTATAGAAGTAAAATTTGAGCAAAAAGTACAATAAGTAAAATAAAAAAAAAAGGTTGAAAGAGACTTTGTTACTGTCAGTATAAAAGAAAAACAGTAAAAAAGAGATAACAAAGGAAGAAAAAGACTCGCTGTAAAAAGCAAAGAAAATGAAGCTAACCAGCCCGAGGCGCCGTTGTCCTTCGATGCTGCGACCAGAGAAAGGAATTTGTGTTGCTTTATTGAATTAGTGGCCGACCCCCCTCCTCCTCCTCCGGCTCCTCCTCCTCCTCTACCTCCTCCTCCTCCTCCTCCTGGAGGGATTGTGGTGCAGTGGTTAGCACACTCGGCTCTCAACCGAGAGAGCCCGGGCTCGATTCCTGGGCGGAGTGGAAAAATTTGGGCGGCTCTTCCGATACCCTACGCCCATGTCCACCCAGCAGTGAATGGGTACCAGGTGTTAATCGGGGGTTGTGTCCCGTCTCCTGGGATCTGTTCCCTTCTCCTATAGTTCCTTCCCGTTCTGTCTCTCCCCGGCATATGACCACAGATGTTGTGCCGACTAAACGAAATTTTCCAAACTTTTTTTCCTCCTCATTCTCCTCCTCATTCTCTTCCTCCTACTGCTTCTTTTCTTCCTGTTCTTCCCTCACTACCACCCTCCACATCCCTCTTGTTCCTCTCTGCTCTTGTATCCCCTTCACTCCACCTCACCTTCCCTTCCACCACGCTCTTTTCCACTCTCCTAATCCTTCTGCCTTCACCACCCGTCTCCACCTCTCCTCATCTGTTCGCTGTCCCTCCTCCACTTTACCACCCTTCCCCCCACGTCCTCTACCCCCATTCCTCCTCCTCCTCCTATCGCAGTCTCCTCACACCTTCCTGCCCCTCCTCTCCAACTAGTAATGCCCCCTCTCCCCACAGCCCCTATTACCAGTCTCCAACCACTCCCCCCTCACTACACGCCCCCCTCCGCCCTCTTCCCTCTCCCCCCATAACGGACCTCGTGAGAGCCTCGTTAGATCCAGGTTGAGTTATTGGCGGATCTTTCCCTTTGAGTTTTCTTTTATATTTGTTTATTTCTTGTCGTTTTTAGTTAAGTATGACTGATATTTTTTTCTTTTTCTGTGACTTGGTTTATGTGTTATTTCCTCTCTGTTTTGTTCTTGTGCTCCGTGACTGTCTTGTTTGTTTGTTGCCAAATTCATTGTTTTACGAGATAGATTGTCGCTTCTTCTTCCTGGTGAAGTTGTTTATGTTGTTGTTTCGTGTGTAGCATTTCTCACACTTACAGGTCCGTCAATAATCACCCCCGGTAAATATTTTCATCACATTTACTTAAATTTGGGAAGAACAGGTTGTCCTTAATTTTCCAAACATTTATTACACAGTTAGCACACAGAGTCCAGCTTGAATGGTTTCGAACACCGTTACGGTAAATAAAACATATTGTACACAATATCCTGTTTCATGTACAGGAAATAATACTTATTTGTAATGTAAAGAAAACGCAACTGATAGTAAAGAATATAGAGATAAAATTACTGGGAACATAACACAAGCAATCCAAGAGGGCCATGCAAGGCCACAGCAAAAAACATCAGGCACAGACATTGTGATATAACACAAACAACTCTTACAGTGACATATCAGTTGACGGTGTAGGACTTGAGTGTTGCCGAGCACGGTTGTGGTGCTGTCCACATTCACGAATCCTCCAACATTGAACTTTTTTTTCTTCATCTCGTTTGAATCACATTCCGTTAATTGTGCTCCGCGGTCTTTCCGGGCCTGCTGTGACGTGCTCAGCTTTTCTTAGCGGCGCCGTGATCCAAGTCGTCTGTGTCCTGACCCTTGCCCTTGGCCTTGGCCGTGGTGTAAGTGGCTTTCGCTGCAGACATAACTCCTTCCTCAGCTCGACCACGTCCCCGGTGCCCCGTGACGGTGCCGCGGCTCTCGGCGTCCCTTTCTTTGGGTGATCCACCCGCACGTCGCGGCGGCGCTCCACCGCGGCGGTGTTTTGTACATTTCTGGCGCAACAAGATAACTTGTCCACATCAGTGTCACTACAGCAAGTTTTCCAGAATGAGACGTTTTCTGGTGGGTCAGCAGCCACCAACTCTCTCTCTCTCTCTCTCTCTCGCTCGCTCTCAAATTAAGTTCGTAAGAAAAACAGTATGAGAATGCTTCAAATTTTCCCTATTTCCAAGGATTTTTTTTATTTTATTTTGATCCAGCTTTATTTATTTATATTTCAACGATTTATTAACTCCCTTGTGTTTATTTGTTTGTCTTTTTGTGCATTCTTTCTGCCCTATTTGTTTTTTTTAATACCTCTTTTTGATTCTTATGTTGACCTCACATGACCTCTCGTCACCCGACTACCTTGGATACGTTACCTTTCTTTTTGCTACCTGTGCCACTCACGCTGCCCCCCCTCCACATACACACACACGCCAGACACCCCTCTTTTTTGCGTGCCCCCGTGCCTACGTCTGTCTTCGTCCATTGTCCGTGCTTTTTTCTTAACTTATCTGAGACTATTCTGAGGCTGTTTTGTCCCCTCACCCACCTCACCTCACTTTACCTTACCTTACCTTACCTGATCTGACCTCACCTCACCTCACCTCACTTCGTATAAACTCACCTCACTTCATTTCACTTACCTTGCCTTGCCTTAATTCACTTTACTCTACCTCATCTCATCTTACCTGAGCTGACCTCACCTCACCTCACTTCATATCAACTCACCTCACTTCATTTCACTTACTTTGCCTTGCCTTAACTCACCTTACTCTACCTTATCTTATCTTACCTGAGCTGATCTCACCTCACCTCACTTCATATCAACTCACCTCACTTCATTTCATTTACTTTGCCTTGCCTTAACTCACCTTATTCTACCTTACCTTATCTTACCTGATCTAACCTCACCTCACCTCACCTTATATCAACGCACCTCACTTCACGGCATCTTACCCTGCCTTGCCCACCTAGCCTCACCTTACTGTACTTTACCTTACCTTACCTTACCGTAATGCATCTCACCAAACCTTACTTCACCTTGCCTTACCTTACCTCACCTCACTTTTCCTTTTCCTTCCTTTCCCTTCCCTTCCCTACCCTTACCTCTCCTCAACTCACCTCACTTCACTTCATCTAACCTTACCTCACCTCACTTTTACTTTTCCTTCCTTTCCCTTCCCTTCCCTTACCTCTCCTCACTTCACATCACTTAACCTTACCTTACCTTACCTCACCTCACTACGCCTCACCTTACCTTACCTCACCTTACTTCGCCTTGCCTTTCCTTACCTCTCCTCAACTCACCTCACCTCTCCTAACCTTACCTTACCTCACCTCACTTCGCCTTACCTAACCTTATCTTACCGCACCTCACTTCACCTGAAGTTACCTTAACTCAATTCACTTCATCTCACCATGCTTTTCCTTACCTTACCTTACCTCAGCTCACTTAAATCTCATCTTGGTTTACTTTACTTTATCTATTATCTCAACTCACCTCACTTACCTGACCTGACCTCATTTCGACTCAACACAAATCAATTTACCTTACCTTACCTGCCTGAACTGAACACAACGCACCTTACCTTATCGTACACTCCTTAATCTTTCAGTTCACCTCGGGTCTTCAAGGTGATAGGACGTGCTCTGACTAGCTCTTGGGTTGACCATGTCTGGTGGGATGAGTTACGGTGGTGCAGCGAGGGGAGAAGGCGAGGCAGGTGGGGGTACAGTTGAGTTGGTGAATTTTCTTGAGAGAATAAAAGAGTTGGAGAGGACTGTGGAGGCCATGAGGAAGGAAAATCAAATCCTTCGTTCATCAGGTCCTCAAACAGGCGATGTACATAGTACACCGCCACAAGATGGGGGCTGGCAGGTAGTCCGGAGCCATGGCAACCGCTTGAGGTTGAAGAGGTCCAATCCTGTGGGTGTGGAGTGCCGCAACTCCTTCCAGGCTCTCTCTGAGCCGAGGGAGGAGGAAGGATTGGAGGAGCAGGAGGTGGAGAGGAGGGCAGTTGACAAATCCCTGCCCATAGGTAACATTTTGGTTGTTGGGGATAGCCAGGTCAGCTTGTTAGATAGGGCCTTCTGTGCTAAAGATAGGAAACGTAGGACCAGGGTGTGTTTTCCAGGGGCGGGGATTAGGGATGTCAGCGATAGGGTAGAGTCGTGCATGTCAGACGAGGGAGTCAAACCAGTCGTCTGCCTGAGCGTGGGAGGGAACGACATAGGCAGGTTAGGTAGCGAACAGCTTCTGCGTCGCTACATGGAGGCTTTTAGAAGAGTTACGTCCAAGGGCGGGGTTCCTGTGGTGTGTGGGGTTCTGCCAAGGCGGCGGGTTGGTGGCATTTGGCTCTCCAGGGCTATTCCATTAAACTGCAGGTTGGCAGATTATTGCAAAGCCAATGGATGGACATTTGTCGACGCCTGGGACCGTTTCTTTGGCAGGAACCACCTATACCAGAGGGACGGGGTTCACATTTCATGGGAGGGGGTACAGATCCTGTCTGATGCCCTTGAACGTGGATTGGGGGCCCTGCAGGGTTTTTTAGGGTAAGTAAGAAGGGGCCTAAGATGGCAATACCAAGTGGGAGCACTAAATGTAGTAATAATAATATCAGCTGCAGAGTAAAGCAAGGGGTAGGTCTAAATGTGTACTATACAAACAGTAGAAGTATTAGGAATAAAATGGATTCATTGAGGGGAAAGGCGTGCGTAGAGAAATTTGATATGATAGCGATCACAGAGTCATGGATAAACACTGTAGACAGACACTTTCTCCCAGAATTAGAGATTGAAGGGTATAAGTTATTCCACCAAGATCGAATAGGCAGGAAGGGGGGTGGGGTCGCATTCTTCGTCAGGGACAATCTTAAATGTATCATTAACAACTCAATCAAGGTAGATAGCAATACAGCATCCTTCTGGGTAGAAACAATAGGTAGGAAGGATAAGCTTGTCATCGGAGTACTTTACAGACTGCCCACTCTTACCAGAGACAGTAGCCAACCCCTTTTACAGGAAATTAGTAGGGCGTCAAGATATATAAATGTGTGTGTAATTGGGGATTTCACTTATAGGAACATAGAGTGGGATACTTTATCTGGAGACCAAGAGGCACAGGATTTGTTAGATGTGATACAGGATAGTTTCCTTAAGCAGTTAATTATAACACCAACGAGGGAAGAAAATATTTTGGATTTGTTGTTAACTAATAGAGAGGACATAGTAAGCAACATTGAGGTTGGGGTTTCATTAGGTAACAGTGATCACAAGGAAATTAGATTTAATATCAAATGGGAGGACAGAGTCAGCAGTAACAGCACATTAATACCTGACTTCAGGAAGGCGGACAACGAGGGGTTAAGAAAGCAGCTGCAGAGGCTTAGGGGAGTAAAAACAGAGGTAGGTCAGGGCCCAGAGCAGGGAGGGGCGTTAATCTCTGGTGAGGGCACTAGTTAGGTCAGTAGCTTGGAGGTTGAGTACAATAGTCTGGTCAGGGAGATTAAACTAGGGCAGAAACAGTTTATACCTCACAGGGAGGTCAGGTCAACAGGTAACTACCCGCGATGGATGACAGACAGGCTAAAAACTGAAATAGGAAGGAAAAGAGGACTATATGTTAGAATCAAAAGGGGGGAAACTCACCTAAGGGATAGTTACAACGATTTAGCTAGAACAGTAAAGAAGAACACGCGTATGGTAAAACATAATTAAGAGATTAGAATTGCCAGGGAAGCAAAGACCAATCCAAAGGGTTTCTTTCAGCTTAATAAGACCAAGGTTAGGGATAAGATAGGGCCGCTTAAGTCAGGAGAATCACTGATTGATAGAGATGAGGAAGTGAGTGAGGCGTTAAATAGATATTTCTTAACTGTATTTACCAAAGAGAGATTAGATGATATACCTCAGGGAGAACAGATCTACAGGGGAGAAGAGGTAGAAGGATTAACCGACATCAACATAAGTAGGGAACTCGTGATTAGACAGATAGATAGACTTAAAGTCACTAAGGCGCCAGGGCCAGATGAACTTTTCCCCAGGGTAATAAAGGAATGCGAAACTGAAATAAGTGGGCAGTTAACAGAAGTTTTTAGAAAGTCACTAGACACAGGGGTGGTGCCTGTTTCATGGAGGCAGGCACACGTTATTCCAATATTTAAGAAAGGAGACAAATCTTCTATGGAGAACTATAGGCCGATTAGTTTGACGTCAGTTATAGGTAAAACGCTTGAGTCAATAATAGCTGATTGTATTAGGGACCATATCGACAGACATAATTTAATTCACGACTCACAGCATGGGTTTATTAAAGGAAAGTCGTGCCTCACTAATCTTTTATCCTTTTACAATAGGGTATACGAGGCAGCTGACAATGATGAGAGCTATGATGTAGTTTATCTTGATTTTAGTAAGGCCTTCGATAAGGTACCTCACAAGAGACTGTTAAATAAAGTCAGGGCTCATGGAATAAGAGGGAAGGTATTTGATTGGATTAAGGCGTGGATTAGCGACAGGATACAGAGGGTTACCATTAACGGTAAAAAATCCGAATGGGGTACTGTTACCAGTGGGGTTCCTCAAGGTTCAGTTTTAGGCCCGCTTTTATTCATTATCTACATCAATGACATAGACAATGGAATAACTAGTGACATAGGTAAATTTGCAGATGACACCAAAATAGGACGCACTATTAGGACAAGGGAGGATGCTAGAGCACTGCAGGAGGATCTAAAAAAATGTCAGCTTGGTCAGAAAAATGGCAGATGAATTTTAACATCACCAAGTGTAGCGTACTTAGTGTAGGAACACGCAACCCATTACACGGGTATAGTTTAGACTCCACAGCGATAGGCAGATCAAAGTGTGAAAGGGATTTGGGAGTGTTAGTAAACTCTGGCCTAAAACTAAGGAAGCAATGTATTAGTGCGAGGAATAGGGCTAACAGGGTGTTAGGCTTTATTAACAGGACGGTAACCAACAGGAGTGCAGAGGTCATCCTCAGACTCTATTTAGCGTTAGTTAGGCCACACTTAGATTATGCTGTCCAGTTTTGGTGCCCACGCTACAAAATAAACATCAACTTGCTAGAATCAGTTCAGAGGAGGATGACCAAGATGATTCAGGGGCTGAGGAACCTCCCATATCAAGATAGGTTGAAACACCTCAACTTACATTCACTAGAAAGACGAAGAGTGCGGGGAGATCTGATAGATGTATTCAAATGGGTACTGAGAATTAGCCAGCAGGATAGAACACGCAGTAATGGATTTTTATTAGAAAAGTATAAATTTGGGAAGGAAATACGCAGGCATTGGTTTAATAATAGGATGGTGGGGGAATGGAATAGACTCCGCAATCACATAGTTAGTGCAGGGACGATAGCTTGTTTTGAGAGTAAACTGGATAGCTACATGGAAGAGGATGACAGGTGGTAGAGAGGTGTATGTGCAGTAAGGAGACAGGGTACTGGAGCGTACACCCGTACCGAAGGTAAACGAGGATCAAGCCTCTACCTGCTACCCCTGAAACTACATCTCACCCATCGTGAGTAGTGGGGGGGATTCTGAAGCTGCCCTGTGTAGACCACCCGGCCTCTTGCAGTTTCCCTGTGTTCTTATGTTCTTCTTTTGACCTTTAAAGCTTTGTAGCACTTCTTAAATCCTCCTTCTCAACACTTCTATACTTCACACAATGCACTAGTCACTCCACAGTGCACACTTATACATTTCACCCTGAACTTAGGTGTTTTTATGTTCTTTTCTTCCCCTGACTTTGCTTTTCTATGCACTTTTGTTAATAGTTTCCACTATTACGGGGTTGTAGCAGTCGTAGTTGCCAGATAGCAGGTGACTGAGTTGTCTAGTATAGGGATGGAGGATAGGCTTGTTGAAAAATAGTAAATATAACGACACTTATGAATGTCAAAAAGAGGTATTTAGAAAAGGTGATAAGTGAAACTGATAGGAGTACCCAGTTACGACTGTCAATGTATTTATATTTATTTTTTGTGTGAATATTTCTCTTTCTCCTTATACTATATCTTATTTATTTCCTCTTTTTTATGTCTAATTTGATGATGTTTATAAGATATTAAAGTTGGAAAATTTTTATCACAGAAAAAAAATATATGAAGTGGACATGGAACAGTCACCCTTTTGGGCTGGTTTACACAGACACGCAGACATGCATGGACTGTCAGCAGGACATGGAAACTTCGTTGGTATAATTTCTTTATTCCTATGATGTGGCTTTGGACAAAGAGTCCTCCATTTTGTGCGCCATACATGCCCCAGTCGTGCCGTGAAACTATGGTGATAATGTACTATGGGGGGGGGGGATGTGTGTATGGTTCAGTAATCTCAAATGAGCAGCAAAACAGGCTCCAAATGATAACACTCAGTAAGGTTATATATAAATATGTATTTGGTTTCCTTTTGCAAAGGTTAGCGGAGTACTAATAAAAATAAGAAAAAAATGAATGACTGACAGGCTGTAGGCCTCTAATCTAGCTAGCTACCGGCACAAGGGAGATTTGGGGAATACACAGAATGCTTAGCTCTAGTTGCTGGATGCGGAGAAGGAGGAGCTGGCGTGAGTGTCGGGCTCGGCAGGGGACGTTCACGATGGGAATGGGCGGTCCTGGTGATGGACAGACGGGCGCCGCTTGATGTGGAGATGGAGCGGCTCGGGTGGTGTGAAGAGGCGGGCGCCCTTTGATGTAGGGAAGACCTTGGGGCAGTGGTATTTCGGCCCCCAGGACGGTCGAGGGGCAGGTTACCCCGCCATACAAGTTCCCATCCTGTAGTCCGTCTCACCCCGCAGGCCGTGGGTGGTTTTTCGGGGGGGGGGGCTGAGTGGAGAGATGGACACCTCTCTCACTCAACTCCAACTCGCTGCCTTTCCTTGCTAGGGATGCTGCTCGTCTCCTGACTAGCCCGCCTCACACAGCAGGCCGTGGGTGGTGTGTACGTCTCCCAAGCTTCTGGCTTGCTGCAGTGGTGCTTGTCTCCTCACTTCTCTCCTGCTTCTGGTGCTCTTCCTCCTCCTCCTCGCTTACTCATCAGCTTCTCCCCTCCATCACGTGATCTTTTAACCCCGCATTACTGACTCTCTCTCCCTTCCGGAACATTCTTTTACAATCAAACCCCTACCTATCTAACTAACTAGTTATTGGTTTCTTGGAGGGGTTCGAGGCTTTGAGATGAGGGATTTCAGTAACTCGTTCATATATTCGCTCATTCGCTCGCCGTGTTATCTTCTCATAACCTTTTACGCACTTACATTCCTCAGCTACCCATTCACTCTTTCACTCATTCACTCTCACTCACTCACGCTCCCACTCGCTCCCACTTACTCACTCTGTCACTCACCGACTTACTCACATTCTCTCGTTCATTCATGCACTCGCTTACACTTACTCTGTTACTCACTGACTTACTCACATTCTCGTTCACTCACAATCGGACCGTTACACTATTCTTAACACTCTTATACACAGTATGTGAACATTCCATAGCTTAACATTGTGTTATAACATAGAAATATTAGCAAAATATACTGACCTCCAGTGCCACGGATTGAATCACCGCTCCATATCGCTGAGTCTACAATTCATATCCACTTATAAGCGACAGACTCGCTGCCCGCGTAACCCAAACAAACGAACATCGGCAGCTGCGTGTAAGCGTTCTTAACGGCACCTATGTTACCTTCTAGTAGCACCATACAAGTTTATCCTTTTAGCACCATATAAATTCCTTTCACATTAATATTTTACGTAATAACAATGAGGTATAATGAGGTATATTGATACCACAGTTACATGGCTCCCCTAAATTGTAGGACAATTTAACTTATAACTACTTAATACATTGATCATAACATGAGTATTACAGATACATGAAATACTGCTAACATCATCTTTGCACTTCCTAAGTACAAACAGATCATTTAGGCTCCTCGGTGGGGTCCCCCTGGTCTTCCTGAGTAGTACATTCTAACAAGAGAACAAGACTATGAACAGGCCTTTCAACAATGTTCATTGCCTTTATTCTTTTCCCTGAATTGTCAAGACATGAGTCTGACATCATCACTTTCACCTTTCTCACAAGACCATCATCACTTGGAAGACACTCAGTTATTCTGCCTAGATTCCATTGGTTTCTAGCTAGGTTGCAATCCTTAACAATAACAATATCATCCACCTTGAGGTTTCTGCCATTTATTTCTAAGCTGAAGAGACTGCAAAACTTCCCTTTTCCACCTTGACCAGAACTCATTTGCAAGGAACTGTACCCTTCGCCAACGTTTCCTTGAGTACAAGTCAACTCTTTCATATTTACCTGGGGGAGGCATCACAATCTTTGACTTCATAGTTAACAGAGTGTTGGGTGTCAGTGGTTCTAAGCTAGTAGGAGAGGTAAGGTTATCCACAGTTAGAGGTCTACCATTTACAACTGTCTCTGCTTCTATCATGACTGTTCTAAGTGTCTCATCATCTAACTGAGGTCCATGTTGATCAAGTAGCACTGACAATATGCTTCTCACTGTTCTTATTTGTCTCTCCCACACCCCACCCATATGGCTAGCATGTGGTACATTCATCTTGAAATGAACCCAATCACAAGTGTCCTTCAGTAGTTCGGTTCTGAGCTTCTCCTCATCCATTTCTCTGAAAGAGTTGGCTAACTCGTTTTTTGCACCCACAAAGTTTGTTCCTTGATCTGATCTTAACTACCTAACTGGCCCTCTTCTTCCTATAAAGCGGCGGTAGGCACTGAGTAAGGAAGTAGTGTCCAGACTGTTTGCTGTCTCTAGATGGACTGCACGTGATACCATGCATGTGAAAAGAACCCCATATCTCTTTAGCTCTTTACGTCCCTCTTTGATGTAGAAAGGACCAAAAAAGCCAACTGCAGCATAAGTAAAGGGAGGGGAAGGCTCTAGCCTATCTTGTGGCAAGTCTGCCATCCTTTGACCTTGTGTGTCACTTCTAACTCTTCTGCAGACTACACATTTTGAGACATGTCTAGCCACCAGAGATGAGCCCCCCAAAATCCAGTACCCAGATGCTCTAATTTCATTTAGTGTTATGCCCCTACCCTGATGATGTACCCTATTGTGGTAGTAGCAAATCAGTAGATCAGTAACATGGGAATCCTTAGGCAGGATTGCTGGATGTCTTGCTACTTGATGAGTAGACATCCTTATTCTTCCCCCAACTCTTACTATTCCATCCTCATCTATGAAGGGATCAAGTTTGTACAACTTGCTGGTTTTCTTTACTGTTTTTTCTCTTCTATTTGTCTGTGGGGAAGACTCATGGTTTCCTGCACCCTTCAGCATCTTTATTTCCTCATGGAAGGCATGAGCCTGAGCCTGCCTTATTATCTCATTTTCAGCTTTTTTCAGTTCTTGTACTGTCAGTGGAATGTATTCTTGGCTTCTTCCTTTATGTGTCCCATCTGCATTCTTCTTGTACATCCTTTGAAGTCTAAGGCACACTGCAATGGCTCTCTTCATACGGAACCACTCAGAGAAACAGTTCAGCCTCTCTAGTACATTAAACGGCTCATGTGTCTGTGTAGCACATGATGCAACTCTTTTTACTTCAGGATCATCATCTTCCAATTCATGATGCTCTGATGGGTCATCATTCATCTCAAAGTGTTGCCACAAGAAGCGTGGCCCATTCCACCACTTGTCGTTGTTAATTAACTCTTCTACAGACTGCCCTCTTGAGGCATAGTCTGCTGGGTTGTGCTCTGTTTCCACATACTTCCACTGACTTGGTGAAGTTTGATATCTTATCTGCTGGACTCTGTTGGCTACATATACATGAAATCGTTTAGAATCATTGCTGATGTATCCCAGCACTACCATACTGTCTGTCCAAAACACTTCCTGAATATCTTCATAGTCTAACTCCTTCTTTAAGACTGCACTGATTCTCACCAACACTACTGCTGCTGTGAGTTCCAATCTCGGCACAGTGATGGCTCGGAGGGGCGTCACTCTTGATTTTGCCATTACAAGTGCACGGTGTATTTGATCAGCAGTGTTGATCAGCCTTATGTAAGAGCACTGACCATATCCTTTTTGACTGGCATCAGAAAAATGATGCAGTTCAACTTTCTTAATTTCACCAAATCCTTCAGGCTTGTAACATCGTGGTATTTTTAAGTGCTCTAATTTGTGTAGGTCATCTCTCCATTGCTGCCACTGTGGCCTCACATACTGTGGTATCTCCTCATCCCAACTTACTCCTTCACGGCATAACTCCTGGAGTATCCCTTTGCCAATGAGGATGAGAGGAGACACAAGGCCTAATGGATCATATATTGAACTCACAGTAGACAATATGCCCCTTTTTGTGAGTGGCTTTTCTTTGACTTGTATTCTGAACTGGAAAGTATCAGATTCTACACACCACTCCACTCCAAGTGTTCTTTCTACAGGTAGCATGTCTTTACTTAAATCCAGGCTCTTGACAGTGTTATTCATTTCTTCAGGAGCTATTGCTGCTAACACTTCCTTACTGTTTGACAGAAACTTATGGAGATTAAAGCCTCCCATTTTACACAATGCCTTGCTTTTCATTTGCAGATCAATGGCACCCTGTGCTGTTGGTACTGATTTAAGTTCATCATCAACATAAAAATCTTTCCTGATGAAGTTTGCTGCTTCATATCCATACTGAGCCTCATAGTCATTTGCAGCTGGCTTAAGTGCAAAATTAGCAACACTTGGAGATGATGTTGCTCCAAACAAATGGGCCGTCATTCTGTATTCAAGCATATTCTCACCTGGATTTCCATTATTCCACCACAGAAAGCGCAGAAAATCTCTTTGTTCAGGGTTCACCTTGACTTGGTGATACATTGCTTCTTTGTCACATACAAAGGCTGTCACTTCCTGACGGAATCTACATAGAACCCCAACCAGATTGTTTGTTAGGTCTGGGCCCTGTAACAGGTGACCATTTAAAGAATGACCTCTGTAGTTAGCACTACAATCATATACCACTCTTATCTTTCCTGGTTTATTTGGGTGGTAAACCTCATGGTGAGGTATATACCACACTTGACCATCTGCTCGTTGCAAGTCCCTGGCTGGCACAGTTTCTGCATAGCCTTTGTCAATTAATTCTTTCATGAATTCCTTGTAATCTTGGTGGTACTTTCTATCTCTCATAATTTTTGCCTTTAACTTCATGAGCCTATGCAAGGCCATGTCCTTGTTGTTTGGAAGCTTGATGTCATTATTCTTAAGTGGAAGAGGCAGCTCATAGTGCCCTTCTCTCTGCTGACTCACTCCCTCGCTCATCCTTTTCAGGAATCTTTTGTCATCATAGGAAAAGGGAGTGTTGTCAGTTCCTTTATCATTAAAATCAAGCTCAAACATGTTCCTGACTTGTGCTGGGTTTATTAACTCCTTTGTCTGAGTAGGAACAACAAGGAAACTAACTTTTCTTTCTTCACTGATGACAACTTCTTGGGCTATAGTTCTATATGCTCTCGCTACATCATCTGAAACTTTCTTAGTTTCTTTAATTGCTTGGCCAACAACGCCCCATCCTAAGTGTGTTTTTAGTCCATAAGGATCATCTTCATCTCCCACAATAATCTCTTTGGGCTTAATGGCTCTGATACAGTTAGCTCCAATAAGAAGTGCCACATCTACATTTGAATCATAAGGCATCAGTTTGTTAGAGATACTTGCTAAGTGTGGCCAGGTTTGGGCTGTTTCAGGGCATGGTATCTGAGCCTCCTTTGCAGGAATATCTTCCTTGGAATATGCAGGTGGAAGATCTATTTGCATGTGCTCACTGAATCCTCGTACAACAAGTCCACTGATTTTTGTGCAGGGGACTACCTGTTCTCCCGTTATTGTGGAGAGCTTGAGGTGTACTGGTGAGCCACTAACTCCCATTCTTTCCAAGGTGCTTTCTTTGATGAAACAGGCATCAGACTGACAATCCAATAATGCATACACCAACTTTTTATTGTGTTCATTGTCTCTGTGGTGTAACCACACTGGCACAATCATGGTGCATATCTCCAGTCATAGACTGACTGGTGTTAATCTTGTTTGAAACTGCTGAGCTTTCATTTGCTTTTGGCTGAGTTGCTTTATCTGACTCTCCTGCCTTGAGAGTTGGAGCACTAGTTTGTGCAAGAGCATTATTGTGAAGAGATGTTGGGTGGTATCGTTGACATATACTACAACATTTCTTAAGACGGCAATCTATCTTTCTGTGACCACGCTTCAAGCATCCTCTACACAAGTACTGCTTCTGCACAAAGTCAAACTTTGCGTTGTTATCAAGCAAGTTAAACTTTTACACACATCTACATCGTGCTCTTCATTGCAATAAAGGCAGTTCAGTCTCCTTGGCCCTGTTTTTCTTACTTCATGCCTTTTATCATATCTAGCCTTGTTGTCCGTTGTTGTGTGTGACGGCTTTACCACTGATGCCTCTGTCTTGAAACTTCTGTTTCCAGATTTATCAGTACTTGAACTACTATTTCTTCCTTTGGCTACAACTGCAGTGCTCCTTTGATTCTTATCTATGACTGCACTGTACGATGATATTGGGTTGCACGCCTTTGTAGCCTCTCTACGTATGAACTTACAGAACCTTTTAAAGGGAGGATATTGTTCAGAACTTATGTCTGTTAGACCTTCATCATCACTATCATCATCACCTGTAGAAGCATACTTGTACACTATTGTGTTCCATTTCTCAACTAGTGAGACAGGTAACTTTTTCAATAATTTGACATTCTCCTGTGAGTCATCTAACACCACTAGATGAGGTATGCTTTCCATTGCTGTCTTGCAACTGTCCAGGAAATCTGCAAATTTCCTAAGTGCTGGGCCATCATTCTGCTGAATTTTTGGCCACTCATATAACTTCTTTCTGTAGGCATTAGACACAAGAAACTGATTTCCAAACCTACCCTTTAGGGTTTTCTTAGCCTTTATGTAAGCTTCTTCAGTATTTAACTGAAGCAATCCACTGATTGCTTCCTTGGCTTCACCATCGGTATACCTTCCAAGGTAAAAGAGCCTTTCGGTAAAATCAGTAGTTCTGGACTCAATGAAAATTTCAAAACTTTTTGACCATGTTGTGAAAACTAACATGTCTCCCTTGAACACTTCTGGTTCTGGACGTGGAAGGTTTTCTCTGGTTTGCCTCATTGACATAATATCTGCTATCCTCTGCATTGCATCTAACTGACTGACTGAACCTGGGGAAGGCTGGGTAGTATGCCTAACATTATTATCAGTGCCATTTGACCGACAACCAGAATTGTTGTTCACATGTGTGTCAGGTTCCTGTAAATCAACTTTTGGTGAGAAAACCTTGGCATTAGGATTAAGTTCCTTGTTAGGTAGCATATCAACAATCCTATCAACTGATTTATACAATTCTTCTTTTACCTCATTTAAGTCAAAGGGTTGACTAAATTCTTCCCTTTTAACTGGCTGGGCTTTCACTTCAGCAAGAGTTTGAGGCTGATTGTTTAGGTACTGTTGAAGCATCTGCTCCTTTCCTTTCAATTCATTGTTAAGTTGACTTGGGTCCAACTGACTCATTCCATTACTATATACAGCCTCAGGGTCTGCCTTAGCTCCAGCCTGTTCTCGTTTACCCTTTGAAACATTGGAAACATTGGAATTATCAGATATTACTGAATCATTTTCATGCTGCAGAGATTTAATTTTCTCTGCAACTTCATGGATTACATTAAAGTTAAACTTCTCACAGTCATCCAACTCCTGAGTAATTTGTTCATTACTTTCAGGATCAGCTCCAATTAATTCCTCACAAGCACTGTAAAACTCTTCAAACTTTGTATCCATAACTTTTATACATTCCTGTAATTCATTAGTACAACTTGACCCCTGTACTTTGGCATAGATACTGTTTGCTGCCCTCTTCCAAGCACGCTTATTTGTTGAACACCTACTCTTGTACACCTGAATTGTATACTCTTTACCCTTCTCTGTTTGTGTTCTCTGTCTTTCACTGCGTGCTGCCTCATCCACCTGCTCATCCAGGCCCTTACCTGGGTCACCCTTAATAACTGTGGCATCCTCATTAGAACTCATTGTTGTTGTGTTTGTAGTCTACCAGCACTTAATTACTCTTGACAGCACTATAACGTACCTGTAATATGTGACAACTGGTTATAATTATCCCATCCTCGTCGACGTGTCCGTGGTGTCGGTCTTGAGGGGGAAGGATAGGCGTGGAGGCACACAGTATTTATTGAGTAAGCTCTACATTACACCCTGAATCTCTGCGCCTTGTGTCCTCGTGTGTGTGTGTGTGTGTGTAGAATCCTTTAGGAGCTATATGTAGCTGAAACTTACATATGGTATACAATCCTAGTATATAAACATACAAAAGTATAAAGGTATCAAAACTTATATAAAGGGATTTGGATTCCTTGTTACTACATAGTTTTGTCTGGGCGCTTACAAAGAAAACTTAACATTAATGCATAACTTATAAATACTTAATACTATGCTTAATCTACGTACATATCATTTCCTTCCCCCTGTCAGAAAGAAAGGAAACCTTACAGATTTAAGCGTTCTGGAGGAACTCCTCTCGTGCTCCGAGCTGGAAGAACTCTCCTATTTACATTTTCTGGAGGAGTAGAAGTATCACTAGAGTCACTAGACTGATCAGGTACATCTATCTCTTTACTCTGAAATGGCATAGGATCTTCATCGCTTTGATCTCCTTCTATTTCTTGAGCCGGAGCCGTGTAAGGTCTAAGTTGGTCGACATGACGTTTCGATACGCGTCCACCAACGTTGACATCATAGTGCATTAGTCCTAGGTCTTTAGTAACTTGGCCTAGGACCCATTTCACATATGTGTTGTAAGAACGAACCATTACCGGTGAAGAAGGTTTGAACTCATTCACAGTTTGATGTTTGGCTACTTGTTGCCATTAGCGATTATTTTGTTGTATGTAGAAGTCTGGTTTTAGTAAGTCCAATTTATTCCTGACTCTTCTACCCATCAATAGCTGTGAAGGAGTTTGTCCGGTAACAGAATGTTCAGAAGTTCTATAGGACAATAGGAACTTGCTAACGTGAGCAATAATGTCTGCAGACGTTGCACTCCTACATTTCATGTTATGCTTGAAGGTCTGCACAAAGCGTTCCGCTTCACCATTGGTGGCGGGATGGTAAGGTGCTGCCTTAGTATGTTCTATTCCATTGACCTTTAGAAATTCTGAAAATTCACTGGAACAAAATTGTGGACCATTGTCCGTCACAATGCGAACTGGAAGTCCGTGGGTGGCAAAGACTGGCATTAAGGCTTTTATAGTAGCTTGTGCTGTGGTTGAACTCATGGGTATTACCTCTGGCCATTTACTGTAGGCATCTACAATTACTAGAAATGAATGACCAAGGAAAGGACCTGCAAAGTCCAAATGCAATCTTTGCCAAGGGTGTCTTGGGTATTCCCAAGGATGCATGCGTGCTGGCTTGGGATCATTTTGAAATGCTGAGCAGTTTGGGCATTGTTTTACACATGACTCTATCATGACGTCTATTCCTGGCCACCACACATACGTCCTTGCGATCGCCTTTGATTTTACAATACCATGATGGTCAGCATGGACCTCACTCAGGACTTTTTCCCTTAAACTTTCTGGGATAACCACTCTGGCTCCCCTTAGAATACATCCTTGTGCTTCAGACAGTTCTGACCATACCTTTAGATAGGGTTGAAATTCTGCCTGCTCTGGTACTGTGTTATAACCAGTAACTAATGACTGCAAGATACGTGACAACACTGGATCTTGTTTAGTGGCATGTCTTATCATTTTAGCTGTTATAGGTAAGTTATGACATTCTACCATGAGTACACTTCCATCATGTTCCTCTGGAGCCCTTTCCACTGGCAAACGTGATAAGGCATCCGCATTTCCCATTTTCTTGGTAGAACGATACTCTATCTCATAAGAGTAAGCTGCTAGTTTGACTGCCCACCTTTGCAATCTGGCGGCTACCAAGGTTGGTAAACCTGCCTTTTCACCCAGTATTGCAAGAAGAGGTTTGTGGTCTGTGACTAAGGTAAATTTGGCTTTCCCATATAAGTACATGTGAAACTTAGTTACACCATACACTAATGTTAATCCCTCCTTTTCAATCTGTGAATAGTTTTTCTGCTTGATTAAGTGAACGAGAAGCAAATGCAATAGGTCTTTCTGACTCGTCCGGCATTACATGGGCAATTACTGCTCCTAAGCCATGAGACGATGCATCACATACAAGTTTTACAGGCAAATTTGGTTGGTAATGGGTGAGAAATCTAGATGAAGTTATCTCGCCCTTTATGTGGTTAACTGCACTGGTGCATTCTTCTGTCCATTTCCATTCTGTGTCTTGTTTCAGAAGGTTATATAGAGGGTGAGCTATGGTTGCTAAGTTTGGAATGAACCTGTTGTAAAAGTAATTCACCCGAGAAATGATCTTAATTCATCAACATTCTCTGGTGTTTTGGCATCTCTAATAGCTCTTATTTTCCCTGGAGTCTTGTGAATGCCGTGTCCGTCCACTCTAAATCCCAAGTACTCTACCGAGGGTACAGCAAATTGACATTTGTCTTTGCGGATCCGCAATCCAGTTTTCCGCAAAGTTTCAAGGACTACTTGAAGTCGTTCCAAGTGTTGAGCTTCATCTTGCCCAGCTACTAGAATGTCATCGACAAAACAGAGTGTACCAGGCTTGCCTATGAACAACTTGTCCATTGTCTGTTGCCAAAGTGCTGGACTGCTAGCTACACCGTATGGTAATCTCCTAGGTCGGTACAAACCTAGGTGTGTGCTAAGAGTACATATTTCTTGGGAAGGTTCATCCATTTGGAGCTGTTGGAAGGCCAGTCTTAAGTCAATTTTTGAAAATACTTTGCAGCCTCCTAGAGCGGCAAACATGTTATCAGGTTTAGGAAGAGGGTGTTGAGCTATCTGCAACTGAGGGTTGACTGTAACCTTGTAATCTCCACAAAGTCTAATGCCTCCATCACTTTTCACTACAGGGACAATGGGGGTGCCCCAATCTGAGTAAGTGACTTTCTCCCAAGATCCATTATCTACAAGTCTCTGAATCTCTTGCTCTACCAATGGTTTTAATGGCAAGGGAATTTGTCTAGGGGGATGAAATTTTGGTTTGGTATTAGGTTTTAGTTGTAGACTAGCACATGCATTTATTACCGTTCCTACCCCGTCTTGGAATACTTCTTTGCTCTGTTCAAGTACTTGTGTTAAATCTTCCTTCAGCAACCTTGTTTTTACAGTACATATTTTTGACCAATCCAATGGAATGTGTTGAAGCCAATTTAAACCAAGAAGACTCCTTTCTTGTCCTTCCACTACTACAACTGGCAGATTTTTGTATTCCTTCTGTCCATAACAAACATCTACATCCATAGAACCAACAACTTTTATATCATTACCACTATAGCCTTGAAGCTGTACTTTAGTGGGTGTAATTCTCACATTTGGAATAGACTTAGCCAGATTCTCTGACACTAGTGTAACATCTGCTGCCGTGTCCAGCTGCATGTTCACAGGTTTGCCATTTAGTGTGACGCTAAGTATAATCCTTTTTTGGGAATTTCCTACCGAGTTAATTCTGAAAGCAAACTGTAAATCAGTGTCACCCTTACTATCGTGAGACTCACTAGGTTGCTTTATATTTGACTCAGTGGATTCTCCAGTGGCATATATTCTTTTCTTAGTCTTACACATACTAGCAAAGTGCCCTAACTTTTTACAGGGTGAACATTCCTTGGAAGCAGCTGGACATTTATCTTTCTGCCATGGTGTATGACCTGTGTAACCACACCTGTAGCATTTACTATTTCCTGCAGTATGTTTGTTCCCTTGTTGTGGTTCTGTTGGATGACTAGGTTTATTTTTAAGAGAGGCTGGAACAAAGTTCTTTCCATCAATTCTAGGTTTTGTGTTCTTTTTTATCTGACTTCTTACAGGTTTAGCTGGCTGGCTAGCATGGTTGTTACCTTCAATTACTGTCTGATGCTTCCATTGCTCTAGCTAACTGTAACATTTTTTCAAGAGTTAAGTCTGTCTCCCGAAGTGCCTTTCTCCTTAACTGACTAGAAGAACATTTCTCAATCAGCTGGTCTAAAATAGCATCCTCAGTGTCATGGAATTCACAGGTTTCTGCTAACTTCCTGAGTCTGGTGACAAAGGCATCTGTTGTTTCATATGCGTCTTGCTTTATCTGTCTAAACAACACACGTTCATACCTTATGTTGGTCTTAGGGGTGAAGTGTTTTTCTTGAGCTGTTTGTACCTCCTTGTAGGTCGTCAGTGGTGCTGGCAGTGTGCTGAATATTTCTTGCACCTCCGGGCCTGCTACATGCAAGAGTAGTGCACGCCTTTGCCCTTCATTGGTGACTCCTGTAGCATCCAGGTAGAACTGGAACCGTGTCTTCCACTTCTTCCATCGGGGAGCTACTGATGCTGGGTCCTCTACCAAAGAGAAGGCTGGGGGCTGGTCCACGTCCAAGGGCATCGTGCTTGTCCTCGTCCAGGGCTGTCCGTAGTGGGACGTCCACTCGTCGCCAGGTTTTGTTATGTTTGTAGTCTACCAGCACTTATAGCATCTTCCATTTGACACAAAACCCGGAACCAGGTTCGGGGATAAACCCAGACCCAGGCCCGGGTTTTCGCGCTGTAAATGGAACGCATTTAGGCAGATATGTAAACAAACATTCTTCCTCTTCTTCTTTTGACCTGTCCTCCTCCTCTCGGGCGTCTCTCCTGTTTATTCACACACTTTTCCTTTCAATTGTGCTGTGTAGCTTAATTTTTCTTCACTGCAATATACTATCACAACTTTTCAGTTTGTTGCTGGAATAACTTACTGACATTGCTTATCCGTGCACTTATTCAAGCATTTATGCCATTTTTTCCCAGCACTGCATCTCCATCCAACACGTACCGTGCGATGGCCCCGTTGTCCTCCTCCAGCCTCTTAGACCACTCCTCCCTGGTGCTACTAATAACTCCCCTCTCTGCCTCTCATAGTTGCTGCATTTTACTATTGGGTGTTCCACCGATTCTTTCTCCCGTCCTACAGCTACAGTTCTGGTTTCCCCCTTCCCTATTCCTGCCATTTAGCTGCGGGGTTCTCGTTCTTGCTTTAAACATCAGCTTGCTCCCCCAGTCTCCTACATGCCAGTCTACTCCCTCTAGCTTCTGTGTATTGCTGTACCATCTTAATGTCGACTCTTTTACTCTAAAGTTCATAGGCCCAGCCTAGGCAGGTGGCACACCACCTGTTCATCTTCCCTTTTTTACAACAAAGGCAGCACAAGGGCACAAAAAAAGAAAACAATAATAAAAAAAGCCCGCTACTCGCTGCTCCCAAAAAATAATTAAAAGAGGTGGCCGAAAGAAAGATCAATTTCGGGAAGAGAGGTGTCCTGATACCCTATCAGACTGATGGATAAATGGGTTTTCTGGGAAAGCAAACTCTTTTAACTTAGACACTAGATACTTGCCTGTGTCCCAGGGTAATAGGTTCTCACTTGACGCAGGCTTAAGGGCCAGAGACAAATAAGCGCTGATGAACAACACACTTGTGAGACCAACACTAGCATGTTGTTCCATGGTGTGGGATCCTTACACACACACACAAACATTTATAAGTTAGCACTAATCAACACCAAGGTGGCTCGGTTCATTATAAACAATGAACTTGAACACCAGGCACCATAACACAGATCAAACAACAGATTAATATGTAACCTCTTCACATGTGCAGACAAGCACACACTTAAAATTCTGTACAAGATCACATACACTTACATTGACATTGACCCACACACATACTTACAGGACGCAAACAGTCAGCGTACTCGCAACACACTCAGCCAAAAATACCAAACATATCACACAAACACTGACACATGTACGGACTCATACTTTCCACGCACCACACGTGACTGGACCAGCCTCCCCCTACAGACTTTAGACTGCGGTACAATAGACTCATTCAGAAAACAAATACACACTCACTTGTCACAACACACCAAGACTAACTAGTAGTACACCTATTCATTTCCCTTCCCTACACACTCGGCACCCCAGTTCCCCCAGCAGCCAACACAAATATCCGTGTTATGCACCTGTACTGGTGCCCTGTGCATTACTTGTCAAGATCAAGACAACACACAGCTTATCAAATGCCTCCAACCTTACCTAATGATAACATTGCTGAACTATAACTCTCTCATTCACTCAGCACAAATAGGGTCATGAAAATCAAGATCAATTCTATCCTCCGGCATAAGAAAATAAAGCGAAATAACTGTACAAATGCATTTATTTAACTAATAAAAACATTGAGCACAATTATCAACAGGTACAAAAATTACGAACATAAGAACATAAGAACATAGGGAAACTGCAAGAGGCCGGGTGGCCTACACAGGGCAGCTCCAGAATCCCCCCCACTACTCACGGTGGGTGAGGTGTAGTTACAGGGGTTACAGGTAGAGGCTTGATCCTCGTTATACCGGCGGTACCAAGGCACGCATCCAGCACCCCGTCACCTTACTGCACCCACACCTCACTGCCACCTGTCGTCCTCGTCCATGTAGCTATCCAGTCTACTCTTAAAACAAGCTATCGTCCCTGCACTAACTATGTGATTGCTGAGTCTATTCCATTCCCCCACCACCCTATTACTAAACCAATACTTGCCTATATCTCTCCTAAATCTATACTTTTCTAATTTAAATCCATTACTGCGAGTTCTATCCTGTTGGCTAATTCTCAGTACTTTACTTATATCGCCTTTATTGTAACCCTTGACCCATTTGAATACTTCTATCAGATCTCCCCGCACTCTTCGTCTCTCTAGTGAATGTAAGTTTAGATGTTTCAGCCTATTTTGATATGGGAGGTTCCTCAGCCCCTGAATCATCTTGGTCATCCTCCTCTGAACTGATTCTAGTAAGTTGATGTCCATTCTGTAGTGTGGGCACCAAAACTGGACAGCATAATCTAAGTGTGGCCTAACTAACGCTAAATAGAGTCTGAGGATGACCTCTGCACTCCTGGGCCCGTATCCTCGACAACTATTAATACTAAACTTGGTATTAACTTTCGACTTTGGTATTAACTTCACTCTCAAAGTGTATCCTCAACAACTATTAGCCTAATACCTACTCTTAACTTTGGTATTAACTTGAGAGTGCTGGCGAGGACTTCTAAACACTTAATAGTAAAGTTAATAGTGAATCCCAGACCCAGACCCATATCAACATGGCCACCGGACTTCCTCGCCCAGCCCGCCTCCGCAATCTAGAGTTTGATAGGGCGCTTTGGAACTGTATAACGATGGTGAACTTGTCAAGACATACATATTAGACCGTGCAGGAATGGAGTATGTGACTGATTTGGTGAGAAGAGAGCTACAAGATCCAGTTCAAAGGGAGCACTCCCTCACCCCGGGGTTGAAAGTGATTTTGACTTAAAGATACTTGGCTACAGGAAAAATGCTGCAGTGTTCAAGTGATGAGTTTGGGGTAAGCCAGAGTAGTGTAAGCAGGGTGATTGTGGAAACTCTGGCCGCCCTCAGTGACCCGTAGGTAGTCGGGAGGTTTATCCAGTCTCCCCTTGATAGGGTGGAGATCCGTGTAAAGCAAGCAGAATTCTATCAACTTGCCGGTGTTGTGGGAGTGGTAGACTGTACCCATGTGAAAATAATGGCACCAAAGGAAAACGATGTAGTTTATGTCAACAGAAAAAATAAATAAACATAGCTTGAACATACAATTAGTGTTTGATGCCTTTGTTATTGATTAAAATGTGAAATATTCGAGTTAAGGAAAACAAAACATGGGAAAAAAACTTTTATTTGTAGCAGAAAGGTACACACATGCAAATGAAAAAGGTGACATTGAAATTGCATTAAAATGTCATTTAGAATATGATTTATAATTATTGTTGCTTTAAAATCAAGTTAGAAAACAAATTACTCCTGCCGGTTATTCATATTGAGATAATGGTGGTAAGAAAGCTTGTTAGAGACGTCTGCCAGTGTGAGGGAGGAGGAACGAAAGGTCGAGGTGACCACATCGCGAACATCATAACTTATGAGTGAAGTAAAACGAGGTTACTTGGTTTCTGTTTACAAAGTTCCAAGTGGAAAAACAACTTTATTGTGAATTCAGTGTATACTTTTCTGGAGTAAACATGGGGTAATGTTGACTGATTTTCAAGAAAACTCAATAATATCAACCAGATAAAATTGCTTTTATTGAAATGTTACATATGTTAAATTTGTATCTCCATTAGTACTACTTGTACCCACAATGCTAATTGAAAACAAAAATATTTAGTATAGGATGTACCAAAATATATGGGTGGTCAACTTTACCCACACAATTGGGGTAATCATGACCAAGGATCAAAATTGCTAGGGTAAAGGTGACCACCTACTTGAAATGCCTGTATACCCCTCTAATGACTTTGGAGGTGTAATCCTGACCACTTTTTAGATAATGTAGAGTAAACCTGACCATTGGTCATTCATAGACAATCAAAAAATTTGTTTTTTTTCTTCTTTTTAACACGAACTTAAACAATATTTCTTGAACATAAAAAGATTATTTTTCACATTAACTGTAGGCCTTGTAGGCCTATAATTTTAAAGTGTACTGCTAAGCATTATTTTAAAGCATTCTCTTTTTCTATGGATCCAACTTAAATATCCAGTGATTCTGCAAAGACATATTGATCCCTTTGATTTAGTGTTGGCTGTTGCACCTTCACTTTAATATCTCTCAGAAAAATGTCATCTATATCTTTATGATTTGGAATGAATTTTGTCCTATCACTACCAGGAACTGGTTTATAATACATGATTTGAAACTTCTTCTCTGAGCCATCTTCAGGCAATACTGTAGACATTACCTGAGCTAAGAAGACCTTACAACCACCTCGATTTTTTGGCACATTAACCAACACAAAATCAGAAACTGTAAGGTCCTTGTTGCTTTTTTGAACTACTGATGAGACTGAGATGTAACTTGATGTTCCACTTGTGCCACTTGTACTGGGTCTTGGTTCATTTAGGTCCTCTTGGGCTGGGTTCTCTGCATGGCGCTGCTTCTTATGGCGGAAGGTGACATCAGCTAATGATGAGGAGGGGATGACTTGACCAGGCTTAATCTTTGGTCCTCTCCGCTGTGTTTTCTGTTCAGCAGGGTTTTTTTTCTTGGGGAACCTAGCCTCTTTCAGGAACTCTGTCAACGATGTATCCATGGCTTCAGTTTCTTCCTCTGGTGACATTTCTTGGCCTACCTTACGTTTCTTGCCAGTCAGCCGTTTCAGTAGTGGATCAATACTAAGTGGGTTGATACCTGTGGCTCTGAATCCACTCTTGATAGAGGAGTGTACATTGTCATTGATGATAGGGTGAAGAAGTAGCTGCTTCAAAAGGCCTGGGAATAAGATTTTGTTGGTGCAGCTGCTAGTTGGATGATCTATCTTGAATTTGGTGACAACATCAGACCATGCCTGTTTCAGAGGGCGGAAGACTGCTACATCTAGCGGCTGGGCCAAGTGTGTGGCATTTGGTGGCAGGCAAATAAACTTGATATTATGTTGCTCACAAAGGGCCAGCACCTCGTACGAGAAGTGGGACCGTAGGTTGTCTCAATAAGTGCTTTTGGTCCGGAAAGTTTTCCTGCATGGGGAATGACGACAGTCTTAAACCACTGACTGAAGCTGATGTGGTCGAACCACCCACTTGCAGTACAACTATAGTTCACACCACCTTTGCAGCACACTTCATTGCAACATGGTTTACCTCTATGTCCATTAGTTGTCCAGCTTTGGTACATGTTTAAAGCCTTGTAAACCACGAAGGGTGGCAAAAGTGTGCCATCTGCAGCACAACAAAACATAAGTGATATTGCTGATTTAGTTGTATTCATAATGTTGTCACAGTGTTTTGCACCCTTTACGAATACATGTTTCTTTCTACCCGGACTGTCTGTTAAGTTTGTTTCATCGTAGTTGAAGATATTTGATGGAGGAATGTCTTTCAGTTCTTTCTGTAGGTCTGTATGATATTCTCTCAACATCTCTTCACTAACTTCTGCTCTAGCGCGTTTGATGTTGTTAGCAATTCTCTGTCAGTGATGCACTGTGTCTCTTTAGAAATGAACGAAGCCAGTCAAGACCTGGGAGATTACTTTTAAATTGAGACATCTCTCCCAGTAGATTCAAGATATGTTTTGATGACGATTCTAAGATCCATCCTCGTAAGGGGGAAGCCATATTGGGCGCATAGTATCAGCCGATTCACTAGTACTTTTTCTTCGTGCTCATTTAGGACACAGGGTCGTCCCATTTTGTCACCGTATTTACCCTTTAGTTTATTCACTAGAGTCCCTTTAGGTATTTTAAAGTCCTTGGCTGCTTTGTTAATTGATTTACGTCCACTTTTCACTGCTTCCATTGCCTCTTCTAGTGCCTCAGGGGAATACTTGTGGCACATCCTACCCGTCGAGCCCTTCACATACGTCCTTGGCATCTTGATATTATTGGAATCGTCTTACTAGCATGCAATCTGAAAGCAGAAGACCAAAAACCAAGCTTAGAAAAAGATAAAACATGCAGAATCTACGAAAACACTTGTATATATAGCCGATACACACATGGTCAACATTACCCAACCCAAATGGTCAACATTTGCCCCCAAATTAAATCCGTCCCTGTGCCATAACTCTTGCAATTAGGTGTTTTTTAATGGCAAAAATGGATTTTTCAGGTATTTTTTTATAAGGAAACCTATTTTTTTTTCATTTATTGGTATTTGTCTTTTAGTTATCAATATGATATAAATTGTCGCTTTCGAACAGTGTAAAATCTCCAAAATATTCTCGACGAACGTTACTTTGGTCAGGGTCGTAACAGTTATATTTTAAGTTTCTTTAATATTTTTAAATAATTCTATAAACATTTCTGATCATTTTGAGCTTTATCCCATGTTTCTAGCTTAAAATGGCAAAGCACAATTAATATTTGAAGGAAAATATTTGCGTTAAAAAAAGTTTTGGTCAACATTACACCACGGGTCAACATTACCCAATGTTACGGTATTGTGTTTACTGAGTGAATTGGTGACCAATCTGTTGCTATTTGTGTCTTGCTTGAAGATATTCATCATTGGATTCAAAGCTATGGTATTAATGTGCAATAGTCATCATAACAAAATATGTAGTAATTAATTATATATGTCAACCTATTTATTTTCATGAGATCATGGTATGACCGCTGAAAAACAACTTTTTTATCTTGGCTCCATTACAAATTCAGTATATAATTACTCTATTAGTGGAATCTAGTTTTCAGCATCTTTTATTATTATGCCAATATTCTAAGCACTCAGCTTGCAAACATGCTTAGGTTTATGTTGTCAGCTTGGGTCGGACTTATGTGAACACTTTACCAAGTCACCTAAGATTACTCAATGCTCGCAAAGCTGTGGTATTAACGTGCAATGGTCATCATACCAAAATACGTAGTAATTAATTATATATGTCAACCTAATTATTTTCATGAGATCATGGTATGACCACTGAAAACATAGCTTTTTTTATCTTAGCTCCATTACAAATTCAGTATATAATTATTCATATATTCAATAAAGTAGTGGAATCCAGTTTTCAGCATCTTTTATTATTATGCCAATATTCTAAACACTCAGCTTGCAAACACGCTTAGGTTTATGTTGTCAGCTTGGGTCGGACTTAGGTGAACACTTTACCAAGTGACCTAAGATTACTCAATGCTACCATATAGGTATACTACATCTTTGATTGTGAGTTCATCAGAGAGCACTGGAGAGCAGCATGAGTCTAATTAGGTGCTAATGAATATCCTGCCTGCATCACAGACTACATAAAATGCAAATATGATCAGTGCCTAAAGGTGTTATAAGCTAATGATGGTAAATATATATATATATATATATATATATATATATATATATATATATATATATATATATATATATATATATATATATATATATATATATATATATATATATATATATATATATAAAACTGTCTGCCCTAATGTCCCTCCCACTTTTGAAGGCCAAATGACGCTCCTGATTGTAACAACGCATCTTGTAACACCCATGACTGGGTGCCGGTGCAAATCTCCTCATTTAACACCGAGAAATTGATCTAGGCTCTAGGGAACTCGGAAAAATCCAAGTTAGAGAGTGCTGGCTGTGGAGATTGAACCCGGGCCTGCGTAGAAGCCAGGCATGCTGACCACTAGACCACGGAGGCGTATTGGAGCCCAATCTCAAGTGAACCCACTCACAATGGCACACAATTTTTTTTCCCGTAAATTTTGTGCTTTGAATGAATTTGCTAACCATTTCTGTCAAAAAACAGCAGAGATTATTTTTCACCCCTTCCACCCTAACTTCCTCAGTAATAAAAAAAAGTGACAAAATCATAGCCTTGAGGCAGTAATATTCAGCCCCAGCATCAAAAAATTATACTGCTGCCCTTTGAGAGGCATCTCTTAACTCCGATGAAGTAGGTGGTGACTGTGGTGGAGCAGCTTCATTGTCATCCCTTGCAGTGGCAGGTGTCATTGGACCAGCAGATGATGAAGCAGTGGCTGGTGTCATTGGGCCAGCAGATAATGAAGCAGTGGCTGGTGTCATTGGGCCAGCAGATGATGAAGCAGTGGCTGGTGTCATTGGACCAGCAGATGATGAAGCAGTGGCTGGTGTCATTGGGCCAGCAGATGATGAAGCAGTGGCAGGTGTCATTGGGCCAGCAGATGATGAAGCAGTGGCAGGTGTCATTGGACCAGCAGATGATGAAGCAGTGGCTGGTGTCATTGGGCCAGCAGATAATGAAGCAGTGGCTGGTGTCATTGGGCCAACAGATGATGAAGCAGTGGCTGGTGTCATTGGGCCAGCAGATGATGAAGCAGTGGCTGGTGTCATTGGGCCAGCAGATGATGAAGCAGTGGCTGGTGTCATTGGGCCACCAGATGATGAAGCAGTGGCTGGTGTCATTGGGCCACCAGATGATGAAGCAGTGGCTGGTGTCATTGGGCCACCAGATGATGAAGCAGTGGCTGGTGTCATTGGGCCAGCAGATGATGAAGCAGTGGCAGGTGTCATTGGGCCAGCAGATATTGAAGCAGTGGCTGTTGCCGGAGCAGCTAATGGTATCTTTTCCACAAGTAATGAACACTGTGCTGGGATGGTCTCTAGCAATACTGATAAAGTGTGTATCTACAAAGAATATGAATTTAAGGGTGATTAATAAATTGTTTTAATAAGAGTATAAAAGTTTTTGCCAAAAACATACAGGCCAGTCAATATTTCACTGCTGCTTGACTGTTGCTGCTGTCCTATCCCTAGCACATCATGTCAATGCTGAATGGGTCTGGTACCCCTTCAAATACATGAGACGAGCAGCCTATGATGTCATATACCAGTTTATCTACCACAGTTAATGTCATAGTTATATAGGCAGGCGCCTGCGTATCTGTGGTGCCACACGTGTGGGGCACTGTGTGGTTTAGTTATGTTAGATTGTTGAGGGAGTGGGGGTTGCAGCAGAAATGGTCATGATGATGCTATTCACGTGAAGCAGTAGGAAAAAGTATGTTCTGTTTGGAAACTCTGTGGTTGTGTTTGTATACAAAAATACCCATTTGACGAGGTTAGGTTAGTTTGCAAGTTACTTGAATCATGAATATGTGAATATGTAGCAAAAAAATAAAAGCATTAACCTTAATTTCATTATCTTGAGTACATTCCAATCTAACATTATATCACCATAATCTGTTTGACCAATGCTATAAATATACTATTTTAATCTTACTTTACCATTCTCACAAAACCTACCCATTCCCATTATAGTCTTGACATAAAGTACTTGTAAAAGTGTCCATAGTCTGGCATGCCTAGCATCCCCCCCCCCCCCCAATAAAAAAAAATAATAAACAAATAAAAATAAATAAAGAATGAAAACAGGGCAAATATGCCTTAACTATCTATACCAACCCCCTCTTCCCCCCCAACAAACTTGGCATGTTAAGTTAGGATGTGTTCGGTAGGACGGGGCAGGTTTGGCACTTGGGGACCTACCATGTTAGGTTAGGACGTGTTAGGTTGGACAGGTTTAGCAGGGGTTGGTTTAGTTATGTTAGATTGTTGAGGGAGTGGGGGTTGCAGCAGAAATGGTCATGATGATGCTATTCAAGTGAAGCAGTAGGAAAAAGTATGTTTTGTTTGGAAACTCTGTGGTTGTGTTTGTATACAAAAATACCCATTTGACGAGGTTAGGTTAGTTTGCAAGTTACTTGAATCATGGATATGTGAATATGTAACAAAAAAATAAAAGCATTAACCTTAATTTCATCATCTTGAGTACATTCCAATCTAACATTATATCACCATAATCTGTTTGACCAATGCTATAAATATACTATTTTAATCTTACTTTACCATTCTCACAAAACCTACCTATTCCCATATAGTCTTGACATAAAGTACTTGTAAAAGTGTCCATAGTCTGGCATGCCTAGCATCCCCCCCCCCCCCAATAAAAAAATAATAATAAACAAATAAAAATAAATAAAGAATAAAAACAGGGCAGATATGCCTTAACTATCTATACCAACCCCCTCTTGCCCCCCAACAAACTTGGCATGTTAAGTTAGGATGTGCTCGGTAGGACGGGGCAGGTTTGGCATGGTTAGGTTTAGTTATGTTAGGTTGTTGAGTGAGAGGGGGTTGTGGCAGAAATGATCATAATGAAACTATTCAGATACAGAATAAAAAGGTATGTTCTGTTTGGAAGGTCAGTGGTTGTGTTATTATGCAAAAAATACCCATTTGATTAGGTTAGGTTAGTTTGTAAGCTAATTGAACCATGAATATGTGATTACTAACCTTGTTACAGCTTCTGCCACTTCAGTCCACGCTCTCTTCTTATCCTCAGGGGTGATACTCTTTCCATAACACCCTCTGATTATACGTCTTTTTTCTTGAATTTGATGTAAGAAGACCGTTTCATCTGGCGACCAATTAAACTTACTCCTTTTCTGCGCTGGTTCTCCGGCCCGTAGATCATTGGGGCAGATGACGTGGTTATGGTGCGGTAATTTCAGCAGAGCAAGTCGTGACGCAGGAGGGGAGATACGGGTATTGACGAGTGACGGAGTAAAAGCAGCCTTTGAGGCTGCTTCTATCTGCCACAAAACTCAGTATTTTCTTGTGTTTGCCATTTATTATGTTTCTGTTGTACATTTATACATCTTTTCTTTATTATTCTTTTGAGATATATACTTAATTCATGTCGGATGTTTACGTTTAGCACGGAGGCGTCCTTAGCAACGAGCCCGCCATAAAGAAGAAGAAGAAGAAGATAATAGTAGCCAGGATTTGCTAATACCTACACTCGAAGTTGACGAGGATAGCTTTTACTCTTAATAATTTGAAACTATTAACTTTGATAGTAACTTTAAGAGTAAAAGTTAATAGCTCTCGAGGATACGGGCCCTGTTGGTTACCGTCCGGTTAATAAAGCCTAATACCCTGTTAGCCCTATTCCTCGCACTAATACATTGCTTCCTTAGTTTTAGGTCAGAGTTCACTAACACTCCCAAATCCCTTTCACACTCAGACCTGCCTATCGCTGTGGAGTCTATACTATACCCGTGTAATGGGTTGCATGTTCCTACACTAAGTACGCTACACTTGGTGATGTTAAAATTCATCTGCCATTTCTCTGACCAAGCTGACAGTTTGTTGAGATCCTCCTGCAGTGCTCTAGCATCCTCCCCTGCCCTAATAGTGTGTCCTATTTTGGTGTCATCTGCAAATTTACCTATGTCACTAGTTATCCCATTGTCTATGTCATTGATGTAGATAATGAATAGAAGTGGGCCTAAAACTGAACCTTGAGGAACCCCACTGGTAACATTACCCCATTCGGATTTTTTACCGTTAATGGTAACCCTCTGTTTCCTGTCGCTAATCCACGCCTTAATCTAATCAAATACCTTCCCTCTTATCCCATGAGCCCTGACTTTATTTAACAGTCTCTGGTGAGGTACATTATCGAAGGCCTTACTAAAATCAAGATAAACCACATCATAGCTCTCATCATTGTCAGCTGCCTCGTATACTCTATTGTAAAAGGATATAAGATTAGTGAGGCACGACTTTCCTTTAGTAAACCCATGCTGTGAGTCGTGAATTAAACTATGTCTGTCTATATGGTCCCTAATACTATCAGCTATTATTGACTCAATCATTTTACCTATAACTGACGTCAAACTAATCGGCCTATAGTTCTCCATAGAAGATTTGTCTCCCTTCTTAAATATTGGAATAACGTGTGCCTGCCTCCATGAAACAGGCACCACCCCTGTTTTTTTTTTTTCTTATTACACAGATTAATCAAGAAAGAAACTGAATTTCAAGACATTGCTGGGTTCCCAGGTGTGATTGGGGACATTGATGGAACACGTTGACACGAAATTAAAAAATACACGAAACTATTAATAATGATTATCATAACTGGGTACATGTTAACTTTACAGTTTTGATTCACTCTAAGATCAGAAGAAACTAATAATGACACCTACAGAGTTTGTGACTTTAGCAAGTTGATAAATCCTGCCAGGAGGTACTCAGGATGAAAGGGGGCCCTGCATGGAGACTTGTCCGGAGGGACCCTCGGACTTGGCGTTGTAGGGTGGGTGAAGCGACACACACCCCAGCATATGCCACCTTTGATAGATGACTGTATATTGATAGTCCAAATTGGATACTTTCTACAACAATTGAAATACTATTCATGCCTTCAAATTATACCTCGGCAACAAAAATATGATGGAATATAATTTTAAACAAAACTCGTCATTTAGGAAACTTAACCTATTTGGACCTATAGCCGCATTATTAGTTATCTTGTACTTGAACCCGCGACCAGCGTGACGGGAGAGCCACTCCTTACCGAGTCGGCCAAAGAGGTACCCCACTCGCCAAGTGGGTTATAGGAGGCTCCCTTATCAGGCCTATTTCCCGCAGTACAATCTAAGGCAACTGAACCTTACTTGATGGATAGCAATCTACTGCTGCTAGATTAGCAATTGATTACCATTTAAATATAATATTGAATTGTTACTGCTTCACTCATTGTTAATCTAACCTAACTGGTATTTTTTTGTGATATCAGTGACCCAAATAACACAAAGTCACTGAACCAAACGATTCATCTTTACATTATGCATAAATGGGGGTTACCAATGATGATGAAAATTAACTGGGTAGGTAATGATAAATAATAAATCAACATGTATCGGCAATAAACACGTCAGTCACTGTAAGGTAAAGGTAAAGTTGGGGGCATATGCTTTAGCAGCGCGTGGCCTCGGTGCTCATCTCCGTCGCACTGGCCCTTGAGCCTGTGGTGGGAGGGAGCCCATTACCCCTGGACACAGCGCCAATGTAACACCCGGGTGGGTGCTATTCTTTATAAAACACAGCCGTCGCGTTTCACTCCCCTCCCTCGCCCGGCCACAAAACCCTTGCCCCGCCATACATATATGGCTCTCCACACATCTATTCATCCAACTGTTTTCGTTTAAAGCCACTACAGGCCTCTTGCTGGGCCCGAAATGAAAATTTCAACGCCCCGCCCACTGCACCACTTTTAACTTATTATTCATGGTTTTCGGCACATATCTATGGGTAAGTATGTAACTGGCATAGAGTACCTACAATTCCGGATCACCAGGCACCACCTGGATGCAGTGGTTGTAGCAAAAAATACCCAAATATGGGAAATAAGGCATGCAAATGGCGGCGGCGGCGATAGTCTTGGTCCTGGCCTGGGTCTTGGGTCGAAAGTGATCTGGCTAACCCTGCTCGGCAGTGGGGTCCCTCCGGGTCACCCAGATCCTCTAAAATGGGTGCAGGCTGCGGCGTCAGCTGATCGGTTCCGCTAAATGGAACACGCCAGATCACGACCCAGAAACGGGTTACGCTAAATGGAAGATGCTGTTAATTACTCTTGACAGCACTATAACGTACCTGTAATATGTGACAACTGGTTATATCCCATCCTCGTCGCCAGGTTTTGTTGTGTTTGTAGTCTACCAGCACTTAATTACTCTTGACAGTGTAGCGTGGAAAAGAAAAAAATATAATAAATACTACATCCCTTTTCAACGACCACTAGGGTAATGATGGTATGTGGTAGCGTGGTAGTTGTCGAGCGCTGGTCCCGGATGTTAAGGCCTCAGGACAAGTGAACACTCGTTCCGAAGTTTGTGACCAGAAGGGCGTTACTTGTGTGGTTAATTATGGAAGGTGGGAGGATTTCCGTGGGAACCACTTTTTGAGACAGCATTAAGAAACTGGATGGTGATAATGTACTATGGAGGGGATGTGTGTATGGTTCAGTAATTTCCAATGAGCAGCAAAACAGGCTCCAAATGATAACACTCAGTAAGGTTATATATAAATATGTATTTGGTTTATTTGCAAAGGTTAGCGGAGTACTAATAAAAATATGAAAAAAATGAATGACAGGCTGTAGGCCTCTAATCTAGCTAGCTACCGGCACAAGGGAGATTTGGGGAATACACAGAATGCTTAGCTCTAGTTGCTGGATGCGGAGGAGGAGGAGCTGGCGTGAGTGTCGGGCTCGGCAGGGGGCGTTCACGATGGGAATGGGCGGTCCTGATGATGGACAGACGGGCGCCGCTTGAGGTGGAGATGGAGCGGCTCGGGTGGTATGAAGAGGCGGGCGCCCTTTGATGTAGGGAGCAGCTTGGGGCAGTGGTATTTCGGCCCCCAGGACAGTCGAGGGGCAGGTTACCCCGCCATACAAGTTCTCATCCTGTAGTCCGTCTCACCCCGCAGGCCGTGGGTGGTTTTTCGGGGGGGCTGAGTGGAGAGATGGACACCGCTCTCACTCAGCTCCAGCTCCAGCTCCAGCTCCAGCTCGCTGCCTTTCCTTGCTAGGGCTGCTGCTCGTCTCCTGCTAGCCCGCCTCACACAGCAGGCCGTGGGTGGTGTGTACGTCCTCCAAGCTTCTGGCTTGCTGCCGTGGTGCTCGTCTCCTCACTTCTCTCCCGCTTCTGGTCCTCTTCCTCCTCCTCCTCGCTTACTCATCAGCTTCTCTCCTCCATCACGTGATCTTTTAACCCCGCATTACTGACTCTCCCTTCCGGAACATTCTTTTACAATCAACCCCCTACCTATCTAACTAACTAGTTATTGGTTTCTTGGAGGGGTTCGAGGCTTTGAGATGAGGGATTTCAGTAACTCGTTCATATATTCGCTCATTCGCTCGCCGTGTTATCTTCTCATAACCTTTTACGCACTTACATTCCTCAGCTACCCATTCACTCTTTCACTCATTCACTCACTCACTCACGCTCCCACTCGCTCACACTTACTCACTCTGTCACTCACCGACTTACTCACATTCTCTCATTCATTCATGCACTCGCTTACACTTACTCACTGTTACTCACTGACTTACTCACATTCTCGTTCACTCACATTCGGACCGTTACAACAGCACTATAACGTACCTGTAATATGTGACAACTGGTTATATCCCATCCTCGTCGACGTGTCCGTGGTGTCGGTCTTGAGGGGGATGGATAGGCGTGGAGGCACACAGTATTTATTGAGTAAGCTCTACATTACACCCTGAATCTCAGCGCCTTGTGTCCTCGTGTGTGTGTGTGTGTGTGTAGAATCCTCTAGGAGCTATATGTAGCTGAAACTTACATATGGTATACAATCCTAGTATATAAACATACAAAAGTATAAAGGTATCAAAACTTATATAAAGGGATTTGGATTCCTTGTTACTACATAGTTTTGTCTGGGCGCTTACAAAGAAAACTTAACATTAATGCATAACTTATAAATACTTAACACTATGCTTAATCTACGTACATATCAATTGTAAGAAGATTTATACTTATTATCACCTAAGTGAATCTTTATGTAACGCTGAGTTTACTTCTTACTTCTTGAATGCCGGTGACCTAAAGAACTTGGAAACCCCTCACTTGCAGGTGATGAGTGGATGTAGACAGGTTGTAAGTGCTTGCTAGGAGTGTTGCCTCACCCGTCCATGGAGATGGAAACATTGAAGTGACCAGTGTGAAGTTACATACATGGCAGGCCACTGCAGGCTCGTTGGAGTTTACTGCAGATCGTTGGTGGTTACTGCAGGTCACTGCAGAGCCGTGCCTCCTTATGACTGCAGCTTGATTGTAGCTGCAGTATCCTGGAATTTCACTGCAGCTTGTAGAGCTGCAGAGCCCTGGAGTTTCACTGAAGCGGACATGGAACAGTCACCCCTTTGGGCTGGTTTACACAGACACGCAGACATGCATGGACTGCCAGCAGGACATGGAAACTTCGTTGGTATAATTTACCTTTATTCCTATTGTTATGCCAGACGTGTTACTTGGGTTCCGTGTCGCCGTCAGGAGACTCCGTGGGAGGGAGATATGTAAACACTTTGCACAGCTTCTGTACTTTAATATTCTTCCTTAGTAGTACACTTCACTTACCACTAGCTTAATATGACTGGGACTGGACTCTCTCGCCCTCTTCTCCTTTATATATCCAGAACAGTACAGTCTAGAATGTTACAGTATATTTTAGATCATACAAGAACATGTAGCAAAAATATATGCGAGTTGGCAACACTTCCCGCCTGGCGTCTGGCCGCGCCCCGCGGGGCGCGGACGGCTCGCCTTGTTCCCCGTCCCCCCTGCTCGTTCCTCCCGGAGCCTTCTAGAGGCCTATGGTCGCCGGGGGAAGCATCCAGCACAACGCTATCCCCTCCTCTTAATTGTGATCGTCCCGACCACACACTTAACTATATACAAACATAAGAGAATTAATCAAAAACATAATAATCGTCGTATCGCAGTGGACGCCTGCGTTGTCTCTGTCTTCTGTTCGTTGCCTCCTGCGCGTCTGTCTCCTGGTGCGCCTCGTCGTCGTCCGCTTCTTGGGGTGTCCCTGGAACATCTGCCGAAGCCGGGAGGTTATCTCCTTCGGCTGAAAGGTCCAGAAGGCCTACGTCGTCGTCGACCTCCTCTCGGTCCTGGACGTCCCTTGCGTTTTCGTCGGCTGCTGGGTGTCTGTAGTTGTTCCAAGTGTAGTTTCCCGGACCGTGGTACCTCCATAGGCGGTTGACGTGGACAACTTTCGGCTTGGTCCTTTCCGTTCTCCGGATTCGATAAGTCACGTCGGAGAGGCGTTCTAGCACAGTGTAAGGGCCTTCCCAGGGGCTCTGTAACTTCGGAGACTGTCCTTTCTTCCTCTGCGGGCTGTAAAGCCAGACTTGGTCTCCTTCCTTGAAGTCAACGTGGCTTGCCCTCATATTGTAACCGCGCTTCATGGCCTCCCCGGAAAATTTCAAGGCACCACGGACTTGATGGTGCACCTCTTCCAGCCGTTCCTCTAGTTGACGGGCAAAACTGGAGGCGTCCCTTGGAAGGCTTTCCCCAGGAGGCCTTCCTGTCAGTAGGTCCACCGGCAATCGCAGCTCACGTCCAAACATCAGCTTTGCCGGTGAATACCCCGTAGTCTCGTGGGCGGCAGACCTGTAGGCCATGAGAAGCGCAGGCAGCTTCTGATCCCATGAAGACTGATCATTGTTGCACTGCTTGGCCAACTCCTGGCCCAACGTCCAATTAAACCTCTCCACCATTCCATCTGACTGTGGGTGCAGAGGGGTGGTCCGGGTCTTCTTGATACCCAGAAGCTTGCAGCACTCAGCAAGGACTGTTGACTCAAAATTCCTTCCCTGGTCGGAATGGAGCTCGTTAGGCACACCGAAGCGACAGAAGAACTCCTCCACCAAAACCTTGGCGATGGTAGTGGCTTCCTGGTCAGGGATGGCGTAGGCTTCCGGCCACTTGGTGAAGTAATCCATTGTGACGCAGATGTACCTATTTCCGTTCGTCGTCAGAGGCAAGGGTCCTGCTATATCCACTGCCACCCGTTCCATGGGGGCTCCAACCTGGTATAGTTGCAATGGGGCACGGTGACGCTTCTTGGGGCCCTTCTTTGCACACCACACCTCACACGCGTGACACCATTCTTCCACGTCCTTCCTCATGCCAACCCAGTAGAACCTTTGGCGCAGGCGACTCAGTGTCTTCTTTACCCCAAGGTGTCCGCTGGTGATGCTGTCGTGCATTTCTTTCAGGACGCCTTCCCGGGACTTCATAGGTAGCACCGTGGACCAGTAGTGGTCAAGACCATCATGAGAGACCCAGCGTCGCTGCAACACCCCGTCGTCTATCCGAAGAGTGTCCCACTGAGTCCAGTAATTCTTAGTGGTAGGGCTTTCTCTCGAGATTACTTCCCACCCAGGTCGCGTTGACGACTGACTCAGCCACTCCATAATTGGTCTCAGATCTCTGTCCTCCCGCTGCAGTTTTCCCAAGTCCTTCCATGGCACCTCCGCTGTCTGTTCCACTGTAGTGCGGCGGCACATATTCTGGACGCTTTCCCTCTGGAGGCAATGTTGACACTCAGGTAGGCACCGTTAGCGTTACCGTGTGCTAGCCCAGATCGGTGCACAATAGTGTAGTGATGCTGCTCTAGTTTACCTATCCAGCGAGCAAGCTGGCCCTCAGGGTTTTTCAGTGACTTCAACCACCGCAATGCAGCGTGATCCGTGCGGATGGTGAAAGTTGCACCGTACAGGTAAGCATGGAAAAAGTCAAGGCTCTTGACTACTGCCAGGAGTTCTTTCCGGGTCACGCAATAGTTTTTCTCGGCTGGGGTGAGCTTCTTGCTGAAGTAGGCCACAACCCGTTCCTTGTCGGCACATGCCTGGGACAGCACTCCACCAATCCCCTCATCACTGGCATCACAATCCAGTATAAAAGGCTTAGAGGGGTCTGGGTAGGTGAGTACGGGCGAGCTGATGAGGGCCTCCTTGAGCTTCTCAAAGGCAACCTGAGTTTCCGCTGTCCACTCAAACTTGCGCCCCTTCTTCGTCAGGAGGTGCAGTGGTGCAGCAATCGTAGCGAAGCCTTTTACAAACCTGCGGTAGTATGAGCACAACCCGAGGAAGCTCCGCAGCTCCTTCACGTTGGTGGGTGTCGGCCAGTCCCTTACCGCGGCCACCTTCTCAGGATCAGTGCGTAGTCCAGCCTCGCTCACGATGTGTCCCAAGTATTGGACCTCCCTTTGGAATAGGCAGCATTTCTTCGGGCTGAGCTTAAGGTGTGCAGCTCTAAACCGGGCGAAAACCTCTGATAGTCTTTCCATCTCCTGCTCGAAGGGCTGGCCAAAGACAATCACGTCGTCGAGGTAGATGAGTGCCGTCTTCCAGTGAAGTCCCTCCAGCACCCTCTCCATCAGACGCTCGAACGTGGCCGGCGCGTTGCACAGGCCAAAGGGCATGACCTTAAACTGCCACAGGCCTTGACCGTAGGAGAAGGCTGTTTTCTCTTTGTCCTGCTCCGCCATTTTGACTTGGTGATACCCAGACTTCATATCCAGTGTTGAAAACCACTTGGAGCCCACCAAAGCGTCGAGCGTGTCCTCGATCCGTGGGAGTGGGTATGAATCCTTGATGGTGAGATCGTTGAGGGCTCGGTAGTCCACGCAGCACCTGAGAGAACCGTCCTTTTTCCTGACGAGCACTACAGCAGACGCCCACGGGCTGCTGGACAGCTCGATTAACCCCTGTTGCCGGAGATCATCCATCACCTCATCCATCTCCTTGCGACGGGCTGGTGCCAACCTTCGAGGAGCTTGCTTCACTGGGCGGTGGCTACCTGTGTCGATGTGGTGCTCTACCAGGTCCGTACACCCCAAGTCCAGGTCTCCTGTGGAAAACACATCTGCATTCCTCACGAGAAGCTCCCTGAGCTGTTCCACTTAGGGCTCCTCTAGACACTTGGAGCTCCTGTCAAACAGATCGCGCAGGTAGTCAGGCAGCTCCTCCTGGGGCTTCGTCAGGGTTCTCCTGTAGACACAGGTTCTTGGTTTCTGGTCGATCTCTTGGCACAACCCCACCATGGTCCCTTGTTTTATTTTCTTTGGGCTGAAGGAGACATTGGCCACGACGATAGGCACTTCCGCTGCAGTAGGGTCTGCCAAAGTACTGCCTACAATCACCCCGTTTTCTACCGGACATCGACTTCCACTCTCTACCACACACAGACTAGCCGGGGGGGCACCCGTAATTTGACAGGTTAACAGCATCTCTGACCTCGGAGGAATAATGGTGGTGCGCTTGACTGTCACTGGCAGGCCCTCCTTGTGCACAGTCGTCAGTGGCACCCTCCTTCCTCCTACAGTCAGTTGCTTAGCGTGGAAGTCCAGCTCGCACCTGTGGGAGACAAGATAATCGATACCTAGGATGCAGGGGTCGTCCATGTCACCAACGTACACAGAGAGGGACTCTTCCTTTCCTCCGAGCTCAAACTTCACGTCCACTGGGCCTCTGAGCTCTGCATAGTGTCCAGTGATTCCGCACAGTCGATGCGACGTCTTAGGAAGCCGACGATGACTCACCACGTCAGGCCGCACAAATGTGCGTTCCGAGCCTGTGTCGACGACCACAGGCCACAACACTCCGTAAACCTTGCCCTCCACTTGGCGGCTCGTCATGGTGGTTCTCCTGCACATTGATATCTTCGGGGCATGTACAGGACAGACTGGTCGTTGCCCCCGTGAACCAGTCCTTCTTAGTTTCTTGAGTGGTGGTCCCTCGTTGGGGGCACATTTTTCCGACACTCATTCTTCCAGTGCCACTTTTCTCCACACTCCACTTGGGTCCTTCCCTGGGCTTCTTCTTAGCGCCACCTTCATATTCCTTCTTCCTCTTATAGCATTCGTTCTCCTTGTGCCCAACCTTCTCGCAGTACCAGCACGTTCCTTGGAACCTGTCTGTGTCGCTGACAGCGCCCTTTCGTGCCCTAAAGCCAGAAGTCGAGTCGTCCCTGAAGCTCGACAAGCTAGACCTAACAAAGGACTCAAACTCCATGGCACGTGCCAGAGCTTCCTGCATTGATGTTGGCTTAGCTTGGTTCACTTGTATCTTCAGCTGAGGGCTGTCCAGGGCATCGATGAATTGATCACGCAGCAAAACCGTCAGCAGGTCAGGGGTGGCACCTGGGTATGCCTTGTGCGCCATGGTCTCAAGGTCCTGAGCGAGTTCCTGAAGAGACTCGCCGCGCCTCCTGTTGCGGGTTCTGAACCTAACCCTGAAGAGCTCGTTCTGGTGCTTGGTCCCATATCGTTGCTCCAGCGCCTGTGCCAGCCCGCTGTAGCTGCCCTTTGTTGCATTATCGAGCTGAGCAAGGACCTCCAGCGCCGCCCCTTTCAGGCTAGTGGCCAGCTGTACCGCGCACTCTTGGTCATCCCATCCGTTCCGGGCTGCCAACAGCTCAAACTGAGCGCGGTAAGCCTCCCAGGAGACCTTGCCATCAAATTCCTGAGGCTTCTTTCTAACAGGCGAACCCAGCAGACTTATGGGGCTGGCGAAACTTCTTGCGGGGATAAACTCAGGCGAAGCAGGGCTCAAACTACCCCGGACTTACGTAGGAGAAGCATCTTGGGTACAACTAGCCCCTGCAGGCACTGGCTGTCCGTTTCCAGCCAAGCTGTCTTCGAGGGCCTTCACTCTGTCACTTACGTCACAAACTGCCTGTTCTGTACGGTTCACCTTTCCCTGCATTTCTAATATTTCTTTGTGTGTCGTCTCTCGTACCACCTCCATCTCTTGTTGAAGATTTGTGTGTTCTCCACTTCTATCAGGCGTTGTCCCAAGTTCGTGGTCACATCAGTCATTTCTCTTCGCACTGATTCACTTCCATCTTGTACTGCTTTTAGCTGTAGCTGTAATCCTGTGAAGCAATCTTCTAGCTGTTCTTTGAGTTCTTGGAGTGTTCCTTCTTGTTGTTGCTGTGCTCTTTCTTGTTGTTCTTTGAGTTCTTGAAGTGTTTTTTCTTGTTGTTCTTTGAGTTCCTGGAGTTCTCTTTCTTGTTGTTGCTGTGCTCTTTCTTGTTGTTGCTGTGCTCTTTCTTGTTTCTCCCCCTGTAGTCTCAAGGCTTCCAAAAGTTTAGTCAACATGTCGTCCCTCTGGGCAGCTTGGGAACGAGTCTCCATGGCGAAAAACAAATGGCTACACTCCTGATGCCAATGTTATGCCGGACGTGTTACTTGGGTTCCTTGTCGCCGTCAGGAGACTCCGTGGGAGGGAGATATGTAAACACTTTTCACAGCTTCTGTAGTTTAATAATCTTCCTTAGTAGTACACTTCACTTACCACTAGCTTACTATGACTGGGACTGGACTCTCTCGCCTTCTTCTCCTATATATATCCAGAACAGTACAGTCTAGAATGTTACAGTATATTTTAGATCATACAAGAACATGTAGCAAAAATATATGCGAGTTGGCAACACTTCCCGCCTGGCGTCTGGCCGCGCCCCGCGGGACGCGGATGGCTCGCCTTGTTCCCCGCCCCCCTGCTCGTTCCTCCCGGAGCCTTCTAGGGGCCTATGGTCGCCGGGGGAAGCTTCCAGCACAACACTATGATGTGGCTTTGGACAAAGAGTCCTCCATTTTGTGCGCCATACATGCCCCAGTCGTGCCGTGAAACTATGGGAAAAGTGATGACATAATCAATTTACACATCCCAAACTTTCAGGCTCCTTGCACTGAAGCCTAAGTTATATATTGTTGCAATCATAGCTTAAACTATTCTTAACACTCTTATACACAGTATGTGAACATTACATAGCTTAACATTGTGTTATAACATAGAAATATTAGCAAAATATACTGACCTCCAGTGCCACGGATTGAATCACCGCTCCATATCGCTGAGTCTACAATTCATATCCACTTATAAGCGACAGACTCGCTGCCCGCGTAACCCAAACAAACGAACATCGGCAGCTGCGTGTAAGCGTTCTTAACGGCACCTATGTTACCTTCTAGTAGCACCATACAAGTTTATCCTTTTAGCACCATATAAATTCCTTACACATTAATATTTTACGTAATAACAATGAGGTATAATGAGGTATATTGATACCACAGTTACAATATATCTTCCACAAAGATATGCATTAAAACACAATAATATAACATTTTAGTTGGAGAGCGCGGGACACTCTCGGCCTAGCTTGGATGACTTATACTTTGACCTGTCAGGCCTACTTTATAATCGAGACGGCAATGGCCTGCCTAGCGCCCAGCCCCCTTCGGCCTTCCTCTGAGCCTCTCTTAGACTAGGGATGGGCAAGTACCGTTAATTTGAGTACCGGTAGTACCGGTACCGAAAACTCAAGTACCGTTAGTACCGGTACCGGTACCGGTACCCAAAGGAGTTTTTTTTTCTTAATGACTTCTGATGAAATTCCCAAACAAATTTCCTGTAAAGAAAACTCTATCTCTCTTCCTTCAACTTAATATCAACTAGAGTAGAAATGCAACGTTTAGGAGCCTTCTGATTAATGTAAAATCACTTAGGTTTAAGGACAGACCACCTAGTCTGTACCATGGGGTCTGTGTGGTCTAATTTTCTATGTAAATCTATGTAAATCTCTCTCTCTCTCTCTCTCTCTCTCTCTCTCTCTCTCTCTCTCTCTCTCTCTCTCTCTCTCTCTCTCTCTGAATGAAGTGAATATTTATTTTTTCGGAAAAAAATAGCATGTATAGTTATTATGGATGTACTCGATCATAGTCTAATAACAATAACAATATGTATTAGCAACCTAAAAAAGAAAAAGAATCGGACATGAAGAATTATCCAGTAACTCCAATAAATAAATAAAATAATAAAAATGGAAACAGGGGCTGTGATGGAAACGGAAAGCAGGACAAAATGGTGACTTGGGAGACGGTCACAGACGGGGCAGTGACTCAGCGTACACACACAGGCCCATACCACATGGAGGCGGGCGGCGGAGCGCCTAGCGTCACTAAGATCCAAACGGTACCGGTACTAGCGGTAATGCGCAGTGCCGAGTGATCATTAAGCTTCCCGGAACACAAGTGATCATGATGCTTCGCGGTACCAGTACCGATACCAGTTATCGATACCAGGTACCGGCGAGTGATCATTAAGCTTCCCGGAACCCAAGTGATCATGATGCTTCGCGGTACCAGTACCGATACCAGTTATCGGTACCAGGTACCGGTACCTTATACCGATACCTGGTATCGGTACTGGTACCGCGAAGCATCATGATCACTTGGGTTCCGGGAAGCTTAATGATCACTCGGCACTGCGCATTGCCGCTAGTACCGGTACCGTTAGGATCTTAGTGACGCTTGGTGCTCGCCCGCCTCCATGTGGTATGAGCCCTGTGTGTAGACGCTGAGTCACTGCCCCGCTGACCGTCTCCCCAAGTTCCCACCATTTTGTCCTGCTTTCCGTTTCCATCACAGCTCCCGTTTCCATTATTTTATTTATTTATTGGAGTTACTGGATAATTTTTAATGTCCGATTCTTTTTCTTTTTTAGGTTGCTAATAAATATTGTTATTGTTATTAGACTATGATCGAGTACCCACTACCATTATCACCGAGATATCCACTCACTAAGTGGTGATCTCTCTCTCTCTCTCTCTCTCTCTCTCTCTCTCTCTCTCTCTCTCTCTCTCTCTCTCTCTCTCTCGCCTGCTACACATCCAATATTTAATCATCTTATCTAATGCATCATGCAATTTTTTATAGCCAGAAACTCTCTCACAGTGATTCAAAATTTTTTAGTTAATTATTTATTGGATAAATATGATTCTCTCTCTCTCTCTCTCTCTCTCTCTCTCTCTCTCTCTCTCTCTCTCTCTCTCTCGCCTACTCACCTCCAATATTTAATCATCTTATATAATCCATCGTGCAATTCTTTATAGCCAAAACTCTCGCCAAGGATTCAAACTCTTTTTTCGTTAATGCTTTATTGGATAAATTTGATCTCTAAAAGTTAACGAGTCATACGAATTTAACAGTGGCAAGTAAAAAGAAAACTAAGTCTTGGGTTAAAAGTTAGTGAGTCCCACGAGTCTTTAGAAAACGCTAATATATATTGTTATTGTTATTAGACTATGATCGAGTACCCACTACCCATATCACCGAGATATCCACTTACTAAGTGGTGATCTCTCTCTCTCTCTCTCTGAATGAAGTGAATATTTATTTTTTCGATAAAAAAATAGCCTGTATAGTTATTATGGATGTACTCGATCATAGTCTAATAACAATAACAATATTTATTAGCAACCTAAAAAAAAAATCGGACATGAAGAATTATCAATAAATCCAATAAATAAATCCGAGCAACTGGTACCGGTACCGAGCACTCTGGTACCGGTACCGTACCGTTTAGCTGGTACCGTTAGTACCGGTACTGGTACCGGTACTGCCCACCCCTATCCTAGACCAGTGTCTGCTTTGCTGTCGTGTGGGGAGGGAGTACGTCTGCCACTCCTCTTGACAGATTCCTGGCGCCGCCCTACGAACCGTAGGGTGAAAGCGCCTCTGAGCTTGATAAGGGAAGGGTGAAGGGCGAGGAGTGCTGAGAAGACAGTTGCGTTGTGGCGGTTGTTGTTGTTATCGATGATTGATAGTTGAACACGGACACTTGTTTGGCGGTTACTGTGTTGCTGGTTGTGTTGGTGCGGTGGTGTTTGTGTTGCTGCGGTGGTGTTTGTGTTGGTGCGGTGGTGTTTGTGTTGCTGCTGACCCGCCGACTGAAGGATCCTGGTTACTGGTGTGTGCTTGTTCCTTCCTCTGCCTCCTCTTACCACCACCTGTAAGTTTAACCAGGTGAGTTATGATTGTTATTGTTGGTACTGTTATTATTATTACTTATTATTATTATTATTATTATTATTATTATTATTATTATTATTATTATTATTATTATTATTGGTATTATTAGTGTTGCTTTTTCGTCTATCGAGTGAGTTTGCAATGGAATGTCTGTCGGAAGTTTTTCATTGCATCTACTACAACACGTTTTCTGTCTCTTCAGGTGAATGCTACAGGTGTGTGTGTGTGTGTGTGTGTGTGTGTGTGTGTGTGTGTGTGTGTGTGGTTACTTGTTCCGTCTCATCTGTTTGTTTTAATGAGTTGAATTTGTATTGTTTTGTTTTTAATTACATTTTATTATACCATTCCATAAGTAGTGTGTGTGTGTGTGTGTGTGTGTGTGTGTGTGTGTGTGTGTGTGTGTGTGTGTGTGTGTGTGTGTGTGTGTGTGTGTGTAGGAAGTTCCTCACCCCGCCTCCTCGATGTGGTCATGGAAGAACCTGTTGGCAAAGGTGTTGTTGGAGAGTGACAGTGTTTTCACCAGTACCTCCTCCTCCCCCCCTCCATCTCCTCCTCCTCCCCCTTCCACCTCCTTCCCCCTCCACCTCTTCCTCCCCCTTCCACCTCCTTCTCCTCTCCTCCTCGTCCTCCCTTTCACCTTCACTTCCGTGCCTTCAAGTCTCGCCGTCATGCCCAAACACTCAACTTGCGTCGTCTGGCGGAAGTATAGTCGCGGCGAGTCGAGGCAGATCGGGGGAACGGAAGGCGGCGGAGAGTTATTGCTTTGCTCGTGTCCTTTTTCGCCTTGAGGAGACTGACGTGAGGTGAAGTGAAGCGGCGGGGACGTGGAGGCGTCTCGGGGAGGCTATAAGAAGGATCTGGGAACGTTGAAGGAGTCAGTGGCTGTGCTATAAGGATTGAAAAGAGAGTTGAATTGTTTTACGGGAGAATGTGAATGCCTAAGAAAGTGTTTGTGGATTTGACGCGAGGTGAAGGGAAGCGGCGGGAAGGTGGAAGCGAGCGACTCAAGGAGGATAAAAGAAGGATCTGGGAGCGTAGGAATGATAAACGGAAATGGATACGAGGAATGCGGAAAACAGATAAAAAGAATGCAAGAAATAGATAGAAAGGATGCGTAAAGACAGATGAAAAGAAGCGTCCAATAGATCAGAGGATGACAGACGCGTTACACAGGGGGATCGTTGGCCTTCAACTCCGCCAACCCACGTCACCTCAGGACACTCGCAGGGGGCCGCAGGTGGGCAGAGACTCGCACTTGGCTTTAATTTCCTGTAAAGAGGGATGTATACCGCCCTCCTCTCCCTTCATATCCTTCTTGAAGTTATTCCCTTCCCTCTTTCCCATCCTAGCATCCTTCCAATATACCGATCCTTCTCTCCCTTCATATCCTTCTTGTTCCCTTCCCTCTTTCCCATCCTAGCATCCTTCCAATATACCGATCCTCCTCTCCCTTCATATCCTTCTTGTTCCCTTCCCTCTTTCCCATCCTAGCATCCTTCCAATATACCGCCCTCCTCTCCCTTCATATCCTTCTTGTTCCCTTCCCTCTTTCCCATCCTAGCATCCTTCCAATATACCGATCCTCCTCTTCCGCCTCGCTATCCTTCCTTTTTTTCCGTAATCCTATCTCTAGTTCCTCCTTTTTTTATTTTTCCCCTTTTTTAGTCTCCTCCTGCTCCTCCTCCTCCTCCTCCTCCTCCTCCTTCTGCTCCTCCTCCTCCTCCTCCTCCTCCTCCTCCTCCTCCTCCTTCTCCTCCTCCTCCTCCTCCTCCTCCTCCTGCTCATCCTCCTCCTCCTCCTTCTGCTCCTCCTCCTCCTCCTCCTTTTGCTCCTCCTCCTCCTCCTCCTCCTCCTCGTCCACGTAAAACTGAACTACACTCCTTAAGGCCGCCTGTGATTACACTTGAGGAAGGAGGAGGAGGAGAAAGGAAGGACGAAGAAAGGAAATCGCACAATAAAGGATATGAGGAGAGGAGATAAGGTGGATGAGGAAGATCTGAAGGGATGGAAAGAAATTACCAAAGAAGGACACGAGGAGGAGAAGGAAGGAAGGAAAGAGGGAAGGGAGGGAGAAGGAACGGTGAGGCGGCTATTAAAAGAGGAGACGAGGAGAGAGAGAAGGAGAAATAGGATGTTAAAAAGGGATGTCAGGAAAGTATAGTGGGGGCCGTTGTCACTCGGACACCTCAGCTGGGCTCTCTGCTTTTCTAATCTTTTCATTTTTTTACTAATTCATCGTCCATAGCCACCTCACTCTCCCCGTGCCTGCTTTCCCCGCCCTTCCTCGTCCCTGTCTTAACGGCGCCAAAATTTCTTCTGATGAGCGTGTGAGGTCAGCCCCTGAGGACAGGTGACTCACACTCTCTCTCTCTCTCTCTCTCTCTCTCTCTCTCTCTCTCTCTCTCTCTCTCTCTCTCTCTCTCTCTCTCTCTCTCTCTCTCTCTCTCTCTCTCTCTCTCTCTCTCTCTCTCTCTCTCTCTCATTTTCCATCTTTGTCACACACACACACACACACACACACACACACACACACACAGACACACACACACACACACACACACACACACACACACACACACACACACACACACACACACACACACACACACACACACACACACACACACACACACACACACACACACACACACACACACAAACACGCACACACACACGCACACACACAGTGGTGGCGCTGACGTTGTCTCCTCGTTCCTGCCTCCTGCTGGTGCTGACGGGGTGTCGACTGAGACAGGTGATCAAATGGGAGGAGGAATGGACAACAGAAGAATCTCAGAGAACGCAGGAAGAGGTAGATGAGTAAAGTCACTCAACATTCTTCAGCTTCGATTTAACTAGCATGATTCCAGTACTCTAGTTTTCATTCACGTCGCCCAAAATACTGTTTCTATTGTTATTGTACAACCAATGCTGTCACTATTGTGGCCTTTACTTAACACTTCAGGATTATCATTACCTCTACTACACTTTTATTTCTTCGACCAATACTTACTACTACCAATACTATTACTCCTAGCTCTTAATATTACTTACTGCTACTATTGCCACCACCACTACCACCACTCACCACTACCACTACTACTACTTTTACTACCACCACCACTGCTACCACTCACCACTACTACCACCACCACTCACCACCACTCACTACCACCACCACTACCACCACCACTACCACCACCACCGGCCACCACCACCACCACCACCAGCTCCATTCAAACCACCACCACCACCACCACTGCCACCACCACCACCATCACCACCACTACCACCACTCACCACCACCACCACCACCACCACCACCACCACCACCTGCTGCCACCACCACCACCACGCCCCACCACCACCACCACCACCATCACCACCCCCCCCCACCACCACCACAACCGCTGCCATTACCACCAACTACCACCACCACCACACCACCACCACCACCACCTCCACCACCACCACCGCCACCACCACCACCACCACACCGCAACACCACCACTGCACCACCACCACACACCACCAACATCACCACCACATCACCACCACCACCACCACCACCACCACCACCACCACCACCCACCACCACCACCACACCCCACACTGCCACACCGTCAGCCACCACCACCACCACCGGCCGCCACACACCACCCCACCCACACCACCACCACCACGCCCACACCACCGCCACCACCACCGCCGCCGCCACCACCACCACCGCCACCACCACCACCACACCGCCGCCACACCACCACCACCGTCACCACCACCACCACCACACCCACACCACCACCGCCACCACCACCGCCACACCACCACCACCACCGCCACACCACCACCACCGCCACCACCACCACCACCGGCCACACCACCACCACCACCGCCACACACCACCCCACCACCACCACCGCCCACCACCACTTTACCACCACCACCACCGCCGCCACCACCACCCCCACCACCGCCGCCACCACCACCCCCGCCGCCACCACCGCCACCACCACCGCCTGCCACCACCACCACCACCACCGCTACCACCACCACCGCCACATCACCACCACCAACACCACCACCACCAACACCACCACTACTCTACCACCACCACCACCGCTACCACCACCACCGCCACACCACCACCGCCACACCACCACCACCACCACCGCTACCACCACCACCACCACTACCACCACCACCGCCACACCACCACCACCACCACCAACACCACCACACCACCGCCGCCACACCACTCACCCCACACCACACCCCGCCCACACCACCACCACCACCACACACACCACCACCACCGCCCACACCACCACCACCACCACCACCACCACCACCACCGGCCACCACCACCACCACCACCACTCCACCACCACCACCGCCATTTCACCACCACCTCAGCCGCCATTGCCACCACCACACACCACCACCACCACCACCACCACCACATTACCATCACCACCACACACACACACACACATACACACCACTACACACACATACACACTTTATTATTATTATTATTATACATTATTATTGCACACACACACATTATTATTATTATTATTATTATTATTATTATTATTATTTATCATTATTATTACAATTATTATTATCATTATTGTCTTATTGTTGTTTGGTGGTGGTGGTGGCATCATCAACATTGTTGTACTATGTTGTATCGGCGTTGTTAGTGTATTATATTATCACAAATCACTCAAGGCTCATGATGCATCCTTGGTAAATGAATCTTTTTTTCTAGATGTTTTTGACACAAACGTCGAAAAATATAATAAAGGACTGAATTTAAGTAATCTTTACTTACGTTTTAGAAATTTAAACTTTAATAAATCTAAATACATTCATCCTGATAGTTGTGTACGTGCTCATGATAATGTTATGTCTTTGTTAACACTGAACATAAGGTCAATCCCACTAAACTTGCAATATTTTGTTGATACCATATTAACAAATTTTAATACAAATTACAATATTCTTGGTTTTACTGAAACAAGACTGGAACCACATCTTGCCCCTCTATATCAGTTACCCGGATATGGTATGTACACACACTGCAGAAATACACACGGTGGTGGCGTTGCAATTTACATTTCCAATAAACTTAATTCTTTAGCTCTAAAAGATTTTACAATGATGAAAACATGGATTGAAAGCAATGGCGCACAAACTTTGATTTGTGGAAAAAAATCACTACTATTATGCTTATACAGACCCCCGAGTGGCAATACAAACATGTTTATAAATACTTTAACAGATTTATTATTTCAAGCTTATGAACTGAATTTTCAAGCCATATACATATTTGGTGATATGAATATTGATTTGCTAAAATATAGTGATTCCTGCGTGACTGAATTGTGCAACATGTTCTACTCTTTCTCACTCTTTCCTACGACCACTAAACCCACAAGAATAACAGACACTACAAATTCACTTATTGATCACATTTAGACAACTCAAGTCGAAGATAATATTGGTAATTATATTGTTTTAACCGATATCTCTGATCACTATCCAATATTTTCTCATTTTAAGCATAATGAAATAATTCACCCTCCCACTTCCATTACTAAAAGACTTATAAATGATGAAGCACTTATTAACTTCAACCACAATCTGCAACAACTAAGCTGGAGCAATGTATTTGAGTGTAAATGTCCTAATGAATCATTTAATGTACTATTCTCTGAGTTTAACAAAATATTTAATCAATATTTCCCATTAAAAAGAGTGAGACTAGATAAAAGGCACACAATAAATCCATACGTAACATCAGCCCTGAAAAGAAGCATTACTGAAAAAAACAGATTAGCTAGACTAGCAAAAAGGTGGCCAATCACATACAAAGAAACCTATAGACAGTACAGGAACAATTTAACGAAGCTTTTGAGAACAGCAAAAAATAATTATTATAAAGATTCTCTTAAAGACAATCAAGGCAACCCAAAGATTCATTGAAAACTATAAATTCTTCTTGAAAAACTATAAGTCAACAAGTCATGAAATATTCCTTGACCCACTTGCTCAAATGTCAGTGATACATTTTCTAAAAATCTGGTAATTCAGAATCGAATTTGACTGATTACACTAAATATCTAAATCCAACACCACATTTTTGTATGTACATGTCTCCAACAAACTCCACAGAAGTCACTGGTTATCTACATGCTCTCAACACTAACGCTCCGGGTTACGACGAAATTTCTCCAATGATATTGAAATCTGCATCTGCTTCACTAGCACCTCCATTAACTCGTGTAATAAATCTTTCACTAAAGACAGGTATTTTTCCAGATCACTTGAAAAAGGCTAAAATAATTCCTATATTTAAGTCCGGTGCTAGAAATAATATAAATAATTATCGTCCAATATCTATCTTGTCAGCATTTAGTAAAATCTATGAAAAAGTTATTGCAACCCGTTTAGTACATTATCTTGAGAACAATAATCTCTTAACCACATTTCAGCATGGCTGTTCTAACTGTTCAACAGAAACTACTATATTACACTTTATAAATAATGTTTACAAATTTCTTGAAGAGAAACTTTTGTTGTGGGGATTTTATTGACCTCTAAAGCTTTTGATACGCTCAATCATACTATTTTGTTTGATAAACTAACCCACATTGGTATTAGAGGTGTGCCGTTTCAATTATTTCGTAGCTACCTTAGTAACAGATCCCAATCCGTATTCTGCAATAATCAATCATCTGATTTTATGAACATATCTAAAGGTGTACTACAGGGATTTGTATTAGGACCAATTTTATTTCTTATATACATTAATGACATTATAAATGCTAGCAAAAAAATTCATTTCATTATTTATGCTGATGACATAAACCTCCTGTTAGCTGATAAAGATATGAATTCTCTACACTCCACTTTAACAACGGAATTAAACCACATTAATATATGGGTTAGATCTATAAACTTAACTCAATGTCTCAAAAACAAATTATATGTCATATTAGAAGATACACCATTAAATCAAGTCGAACACACTAAGTTTCTTGGAATTCACATAGATAAAAATCTTAATTGGAAATACCACATTGATGACGTATGCTTAAAAAATTCAAAAAATTGTGGGGTCTTGTATAAAATTAGAATAACCTTACTTCTGACGCCTTAATTAGCATATACTACATCTTATGTTACCCTCACCTCACCTATTGTGTATCTGTATGGGGAAATACATGGCCATCTTTTTTAAACAAATAAATATCAAATATCAACTAAAAAGAAAGTTTTCAGATGTATTCTTTATTTGAATAAGTATGAATCTGTCACTCCCATCTTTTCTTCAAACGAGTTTTTTTAAAACTTTGAATCAATTCATAATCTTTTTTCATTAGTATTAATATATAAAATGGTAAATTATAAAGGAAATGAAATTTTTAAATATGTCAATAATCCCTGCAGAACTCGAAGTAATAATGTTGATTTGGCATGCCCATCTTTTAGAACAACTCTATTCAAAAACAGTGTGTAATGTTTCGCTCCTAAACTATTTAACAGCCTTCCAATTAATTACAAAGTGCTCATTAAATCTACCAATATTAACTCATTCAAGAAGGGAATAAAGAATCATCTTCTCTCTTCAGCGTTCTGAAGTACAGCATAATAATGGACACCACCGACAATGATAGCCTTGTTACTTACTGTTACTGCTGTTGACATGATCATTATTATTTGAATTAGTATTATTACAATTATTTTTGATATTATTATTATCATTACCTCCGCCAACGTAGTTGGAAGGAGGTTATATTTTTTGGTCTGGCTGCAATATGTTTATCTATTTATTCCTTTATTCCTTTATTTTTACTTTACTATTATTATTATTATTATTATTATTATTATTATTATTATTATTATTATTATTATTATTATTATTATTATTATTATTATTATTATAATAATTCATGATTTTATTTTAATTATTGTTATGTTGAGTTCATTGTTATTGTTGTTGCTTCTTATTGTCAGTATTGAGTAGTTTATTTTTATCTTTTTTTTGTCTCCTTTTACGTAAACAATTATAACATTTTCATTATTCTTTGTTCATATAAACTTTGCCAAACTAAAAATATTGTACTTCCAAACAATTATGAATTTGAAAACATGCACGCTGATTGCACTTGCAGATATTGATATCTGTCTGTCAGGGAGCCTCGGCTCGACAGACAGTTGCTGCACTACTGACTAGCCTGTATTTTGTAAATTTGTATATATTAATAGCAATAAATATTTACTTACTTACTTACTTACTTACTTACTTACTTACACACACACACACACACACACACACACACACACACACACACACACACACACACACACACACACACACACTTTTTGCTTCAGTTGTATTTCTTTCCTTTCCTTCCTTTCAGTTTCCTCCCATCTTTTCCCTCCCTCTCTCCTCCTCCCTCCCTCCATCTTTTCCCCCCTCCTCCTCCCCTCCCATCTTCCCGCCTAATGAGGGTTCGCATCCTCGCCAAATTATCCCCAACTGTTCCGCTTTCACCACATTTCACACTATTAAAAAAAAAATAGTAATCTTCAATTTGAGAGTTTCAATTCTTACTGAAACATTATTTTACCATAATTTTTCCCTGCGCCTCTCAATTATTTCTTTTCTACAATCAGTGACAACTTAAGAAAGAGAGAGATAGAGAAACAAAGAAAGAAACAGAGAAATAAAGTGTAATAAAGAAATACAGAGAGAGAGAGAGAGAGAGAGAGAGAGAGAGAGAGAGAGAGAGAGAGAGAGAGAGAGAGAGAAATAAAAAGAAAGAAAGAAAAAAATATAGAAAGAAAGAGAAAGAAAGAAATAATGAAAGAAAGAACGAAAGAAAGAAGAGAGAAAGAAAATGAGAAAGAAATAATTAGAATGGAAAAGATATAGACAGACAGAGACAAACAGGAAAAGAAAGAAAGAGAGGAAGATTTACATAGAAAATCAGACCACACAGACCCCATGGTCCTGACTAGGTGGTCTGTCCTTAAACCTAAGTGATTCTACAGATGGCTCCAAAACGATGCATTTCTACTCTAGTAAAATTAAGTTGAAGGAAGTGACGGTCGAGCTTGTTTTTAAAGGAGTCAGTCGTGTTACACTGGACCACTGAAGGTGGGGGCTTATTCCATTCTCGCACTACAACGTTGGTGAAGAAAAATTTGGTGCAGTCTGAATTTACTTGTCAACATTTGAGTTTTATGCCATTGTACCTCGTACGCAAAATGTCATCGATCATAAACAATGCTGAACTGTCTACATTCGTGAAACCATTAAGTATTTTAAAACATTCGATCAGTTTTCCTCGGAGGCGACGTTTCTCAGGAGAGAACATGTTAAGGGTGGAAAGCCTTTCTTCGTAGGATTTGTTGCGCAAGGAAGGGATCATTTTTGTTGCCCGACGCTGAACACCTAATTTAGCAATGTCCTTTGCATGGTGGGGGAAAGAAGGAAAGATAGAAAAGAGAAAAAGAAAGAAGGTAATAAAAAAAAAAATGAGAAAGAAAGAATTAGAATGAAAAATATATAGACAGAAAGAAAGAGACAGAGACAGGAAGAGAAAAATAAAGAAATAGAGGAAGTAAGAGAGGAACAGATAGAAAGAAAAGAAAGAAAGAGAAAAGAGAAAAGATTAAGAAAGACAGGAAGAGAAAAGAAAAAAAGAAAGAAATCAAGAGAAAGTAAAAGGAGAGAAAGAAAAAGAAAAGAAAGAATGAAAGAAAATTAAGAAAACGAGAAAAAGAAAGAAAAAAAGAAAGAAAAGGATGAAAGAAAGAGAGAAGAAAGAAAAAGAAAGAAAGAGAGTTAGAGAAACAGAGAAAGAGAAAGAAAGTTATAAAGAAATGGAGACAAAGGAAGAAAGAAAAAGAAAAAAACATAGAAAGAAAGAAAGAAAGAGAAGAAAATAATGAGAGAAAGAACGAAAGAAAGGAGAAAGAAAATGAGAAAGAAAGAATTTTAATGAATAATATATAGACAGAAAGAGACAGAAGGGATGAGAAAAAGAATGAGAGAAAGATTAAGAGAAAAAGAGAAAGAAAAAAGAAAGAGGAAGAAAAAGAAGGAGAAAGAAAGACAGAACTAATGAGAAAGAAGGAAAATATATAGACAGAAAGAAAGGGCTTCCTCTTCTTGCCAGGGATTGATCCGTTATTGTCTCCTGAGATGCAGGTGTAGGAAGGGAAGGGTGAGATGCGGTGGGGTGGGGGTCGTGGGTGATTGGGCTGAGAGCGAACTTGAAGGTAAAGGCTGAAGAAGTGGGAATTTCCCTCCTGCCCAGCCAAAGTAAGTTGGAGTGACAATGGCCTCTGACTGTACGGTAAGGGTAGCCTTCCAGATCTCCACCCACATATCACCCCCTCAAAGCTTCCAATGCTGGAGTAGGAGACACCTACCGAACGGGGCGCAAGCCACTCCCGGTGGAGAGGTATATATGGAGGTGGAGAAGGGAGCTGAAGCCTCCAAAGACCTCTCTTCCCATGTCCCTCACTAACCGTTCTCCCTATTGTCTCACCAACACTGGAGAGTAGTTCAGCATGCTCTTCTAAAGACAGATCCTCTTTATCTACACCACTACATTCACACAACATATACACCTTTTCCCAAAATTAAAATTTCAAATGGTGTATCCTACACCAGCCCTGAGTCCCTGCCTAGGGGGGACCACAGCGCAATTCTGGGAGGACTCCCTTCTGGCTGGAAGACCCGAGAGGCCCTTGATAATTCCTCGAACCTCTTC